>NC_068456.1:27182693-27432693 GCF_023373465.1 Oncorhynchus keta
GACAGGAGAGAGGGAGGAGGGAAGGCCAGACATGAGAGGGGAGGAGGGAAGGCCAGACAGGAGAGAGGGAGGAGGGAAGGCCAGACAGGAGAGAGGGAGGAGGGAAGGCCAGACAGGAGAGAGGGAGGAGGGAAGGCCAGACAGGAGAGAGGGAGGAGGGAAGGCCAGACAGGAGAGAGGGAGGAGGGAAGGCCAGACAGGAGAGAGGGAGGAGGGAAGGCCAGACAGGAGAGAGGGAGGAGGGATGGCCAGACAGGAGAGAGGGAGGAGGGAAGGCCAGACAGGAGAGAGGGAGGAGGGAAGGCCAGACAGGAGAGAGGGAGGAGGGAAGGACAGACATGAGAGAGGGAGGAGGGAAGGCCACACAGGAGAGAGGGAGGATGGAAGGCCAGACAGGAGAGAGGGAGGAGGGAAGGCCAGACAGGAGAGGGGAGGAGGGAAGGCCAGACAGGAGAGAGGGAGGAGGGAAGGCCAGACAGGAGAGAGGGAGGAGGGAAGGCCAGACAGGAGAGAGGGAGGAGGGAAGGCCAGACAGGAGAGAGGGAGGAGGGAAGGCCAGACAGGAGAGAGGGAGGAGGGAAGGCCAGACAGGAGAGAGGGAGGAGGGAAGGCCAGACAGGAGAGAGGGAGGAGGGAAGGCCAGACAGGAGAGGGGGAGGAGGGAAAGCCAGACAGGAGAGGGGGAGGAGGGAAGGCCAGACAGGAGAGAGGGAGGAGGGAAGGCCAGACAGGAGAGGGGGAGGAGGGAAAGCCAGACAGGAGAGGGGAGGAGGGAAAGCCAGACAGGAGAGAGGGAGGAGGGAAGGCCAGACAGGAGAGAGGGAGGAGGGAGGGCTACACAGGAGAGGGGGAGGAGGGAAAGCCAGACAGGAGAGGGGGAGGAGGGAAGGCCAGACATGAGAGAGGGAAGAGAAGGAGAAATATATGAAAAAATAAGAATGCTAGGATAACTTTTCCTCAAGGACACCACCCTTGTGCTTTTGAAGCTGTATTTGTTTAGATTATCTCACAGCATTATTTTTGTGATAAGGTCGTCATTTTCAGTCTCTCTTCTAAAGGAATGTACTCTGATACAGGGCTTACCTGCAAGCGGAACAACACTTTTAAACTTTCACTTACCAAAAGTGTTTAGAGTTATGCTGTTGTCAGATATACATCACTATGAATATGTTAATGCAAAATAATCAGTCATTTAGTATTGAATTATTGCAAGAAATTGTATCATTTGAAGGGGTATCATATTTTCAATAAACTGGGTGATTCAAACCCTGAATGATGATTGGCTGATAGCTATGGTATATCAGACCGTATAACACTTGTATGACAAAACATTTATTTTCACTGCCTAATTACATTGGTAAGCAGTTTATAATAGCAATAAGGCACCTCAGGGTTTGTGGTGTATGGCCAATATAACACAGCTAGATAGATAGATCGATAGCTAGCTGCAGGCTAATGTGTAAAAGATGCATCTCACTCAGCACTGGCTTCTTGATCAATGAGACCTGACTGCATTGTGGACATGGCAGCGATGTCGTAGTGAGGATAACTACTGCTCTAGAGGGATGTATGGTGGGCTGTTTTTGCACCATAGCAGCAGCAGAGGCATCGCCCAAGTGGGTGATACACGTTAGTGGTGGAGGAGTACTAGGTCCCAGCTTCAGAGAGGCTGATCTGAGAACGACATCAGGGCCAGCAAGCCAACTCCATCACCATCACCTGGCATCACAGGAAGGCTACAGAGAGGCTGAGGACAACATCAGGGCCAATTGCATCATCTGGCATCGATCATCTGGCATCACCATCATCAAGTCAATGACCCTAACTCCAGTGGGTTATCAGAAGAACCAGACTCAGGAGCCGGCACACTCCATTGTGAAGGAACTTTGCGAAGCTAGCTTCATCAACAATTTCTTTGTTTTGTTAATCTTCATGATTGTTATGTCAACTTACATTTTTTTATAGGCCTACTTACAAATGATCTTTATCAGTAGGTCTATACTGCTGTTCTGCTTATTCTCTGGTGATTCCTGTAATCTTCCAACCAGGATTTGGGGGGAAATGACCAGAATTTAAGCAGATGAATCATTAAATGTTAATATCAGTATGTATAGTATGGAACGAGATTGTAAATTCATTGTGATTTAGGTTACTGAATATGACCTAAATTGGGTTGTGAAGGATTCAGAAGGCATGCTTTTAACATACTGTGTTATAGAAGTTAGGAAATATTCCCACATACAGAATGTACTCAATGTAATACTATCATCTGCCATTTGGAAATAAACCAATGCTGTTATAGACATGGAAACCATGTGTTTGATGTGTTTGATACCAGTCCACTTACTCCACTCCAGTCATTACCACAAGCCTGTCCTCCCCAATTAAGGTGCCACCAACCTCCTGTGCCCTGATGAACGGCTTAATTGGAATGTAGTGGCTGTACAGTAACATGTTACACTTGACGTCACAGATTCACAATGCTGTGTGGATTGACGCAACAACAAGTTGCCCCCATCTCTCCTGCTAATTGGGCAACTTCTGCAATAGGTTTGTTGTCTGACTGAGGGAAATGCTGTCAATTTAGAGAACTATATGTATTTTGCAAGATGAGCTGTTGAGGTTTATAATAAATACCACTATATCATACAAGCAACCCAAACATCCATGAGTCCAAATGTGTACTTCACATTTCATATCGTAAAACTCATGTGATATACAGTGTGATATAAACATGTGATATACAGTGTGATATAAACATGTGATATACAGTGTGATATAAACATGTGATATACAGTGTCAACGTTTATGATCACTATGTTTGATGTACAGTTACAAGATGACACAGCTTCATACCCTGAGTTGTTCTCAACAGAATGAGCCACATTTTCCTTCTTCTCTATTCCCGTCATTACATCTCCTTTTCCTGCTTCTCTTTTCCAGTCATTATCGTCTCCTTCTCCTGCTTCTTTATTACAGTCATTACAGTCTCCTTCTCTATTCCCGTCATTACATCTCCTTCTCCTGCTTCTTTATTCCAGTCATTATCGTCTCCTTCTCCTGCTTCTTTATTACAGTCATTACAGTCTCCTTCTCTATTCCCTCTATTCCAGTCATTACATCTCCTTTTCCTGCTTCTCTATTCCAGTCATTATCGTCTCCTTCTCCTGCTTCTCTATTCCAGTCATTATCGTCTCCTTCTCCATTCCAGTCATTACATCTCCTTCTCCTGCTTCTCTTTTCCAGTCATTATCGTCTCCTTCTCCTGCTTCTTTATTACAGTCATTACAGTCTCCTTCTCTATTCCAGTCATTACATCTCCTTCTCCTGCTTCTCTATTCCAGTCATTATCGTCTCCTTCTCCTGCTTCTTTATTACAGTCATTACAGTCTCCTTCTCTATTCCAGTCATTACATCTCCTTCTCCTGCTTCTCTATTCCAGTCATTATCGTCTCCTTCTCCTGCTTCTTTATTACAGTCATTACAGTCTCCTTCTCTATTCCCGTCATTACATCTCCTTTTCCTGCTTCTTTTCCAGTCATTACCGTCTCCTTCTCCTGTTTCTTTATTACAGTCATTACAGTCTCCTTCTCTATTCCAGTCATTACATCTCCTTCTCCTGCTTCTCTATTCCAGTCATTACCGTCTCCTTCTCCTGTTTCTTTATTACAGTCATTACAGTCTCCTTCTCTATTCCCGTCATTACATCTCCTTCTCCTGCTTCTCTTTTCCAGTCATTATCGTCTCCTTCTCCTGCTTCTTTATTACAGTCATTACAGTCTCCTTCTCTATTCCAGTCATTACATCTCCTTCTCCTGCTTCTCTATTCCAGTCATTATCGTCTCCTTCTCCTGCTTCTTTATTACAGTCATTACAGTCTCCTTCTCTATTCCCGTCATTACATCTCCTTCTCCTGCTTCTCTTTTCCAGTCATTATCGTCTCCTTCTCCTGCTTCTTTATTACAGTCATTACAGTCTCCTTCTCTATTCCCGTCATTACATCTCCTTCTCCTGCTTCTCTTTTCCAGCTTCTCTTTTTCCAGTCATTATCGTCTCCTTCTCCTGCTTCTTTATTACAGTCATTATAGTCTCCTTCTCTATTCCCGTCATTACATCTCCTTTTCCTGCTTCTCTTTTCCAGTCATTATCGTCTCCTTCTCCTGCTTCTTTATTACAGTCATTACAGTCTCCTTCTCTATTCCCGTCATTACATCTCCTTTTCCTGCTTCTCTTTTCCAGTCATTATCGTCTCCTTCTCCTGCTTCTTTATTACAGTCATTACAGTCTCCTTCTCTATTCCCGTCATTACATCTCCTTTTCCTGCTTCTCTTTTCCAGTCATTATCGTCTCCTTCTCCTGCTTCTTTATTACAGTCATTACAGTCTCCTTCTCTATTCCCGTCATTACATCTCCTTCTCCTGCTTCTTTATTCCAGTCATTACAGTCTCCTTCTCCTGTTTCTCTATTCCAGTCATTATAGTCTCCTTCTCCTGTTTCTTTATTCCAGTCATTACAGTCTCCTTCTCCTGTTTCTCTATTCCAGTCATTATAGTCTCCTTCTCCTGTTTCTCTATTCCAGTCATTACATCTCCTTCTCCTGTTTCTCTATTCCAGTCATTACCGTCTCCTTCTCCTGTTTCTCTATTCCAGTCATTACCGTCTCCTTCTCCTGTTTCTCTATTCCAGTCATTACCGTCTCCTTCTCTATTCCAGTCATTACATCTCCTTCTCCTGCTTCTCTATTCCAGTCATTACCGTCTCCTTTTCCTGTTTCTCTATTCCAGTCATTATAGTCTCCTTCTCTATTCCAGTCATTACCGTCTCCTTTTCCTGTTTCTCTATTCCAGTCATTATAGTCTCCTTCTCCTGTTTCTTTATTCCAGTCATTACAGTCTCCTTCTCTATTCCAGTCATTACATCTCCTTCTCCTGCTTCTCTATTCCAGTCATTATCGTCTCCTTCTCCTGCTTCTTTATTACAGTCATTACAGTCTCCTTCTCTATTCCAGTCATTACATCTCCTTCTCCTGCTTCTCTATTCCAGTCATTATCGTCTCCTTCTCCTGCTTCTTTATTACAGTCATTACAGTCTCCTTCTCTATTCCCGTCATTACATCTCCTTTTCCTGCTTCTCTTTTCCAGTCATTATCGTCTCCTTCTCCATTCCAGTCATTACATCTCCTTCTCCTGCTTCTCTATTCCAGTCATTACCGTCTCCTTCTCCTGTTTCTTTATTACAGTCATTACAGTCTCCTTCTCCTGCTTCTTTATTACAGTCATTACAGTCTCCTTCTCTATTCCAGTCATTACATCTCCTTCTCCTGCTTCTCTATTCCAGTCATTACATCTCCTTCTCTATTCCAGTCATTACATCTCCTTCTCCTGCTTCTCTATTCCAGTCATTACCGTCTCCTTCTCCTGTTTCTCTATTCCAGTCATTACCGTCTCCTTCTCCTGTTTCTCTATTCCAGTCATTACATCTCCTTCTCCTGCTTCTCTATTCCAGTCATTACCGTCTCCTTCTCCTGTTTCTCTATTCCAGTCATTATAGTCTCCTTCTCCTGTTTCTCTATTCCAGTCATTATAGTCTCCTTCTCCTGTTTCTCTATTCCAGTCATTACCGTCTCCTTCTCCTGTTTCTCTATTCCAGTCATTACCGTCTCCTTCTCCTGTTTCTCTATTCCAGTCATTATAGTCTCCTTCTCTATTCCAGTCATTACCGTCTCCTTCTCCTGTTTCTCTATTCCAGTCATTACCGTCTCCTTCTCCTGTTTCTCTATTCCAGTCATTATAGTCTCCTTCTCTATTCCAGTCATTATAGTCTCCTTCTCCTGTTTCTCTATTCCAGTCATTATAGTCTCCTTCTCCTGTTTCTCTATTCCAGTCATTACCGTCTCCTTCTCCTGTTTCTCTATTCCAGTCATTACCGTCTCCTTCTCCTGTTTCTCTATTCCAGTCATTATAGTCTCCTTCTCTATTCCAGTCATTACCGTCTCCTTCTCCTGCTTCTTTATTACAGTCATTACAGTCTCCTTCTCTATTCCAGTCATTAAATCAAATCAAATCAAATCAAATTTTATTTGTCACATACACATGGTTAGCAGATGTTAAATGCGAGTGTAGCGAAATGCTTGTGCTTCTAGTTCCGACAATGCAGTGATAACCAACAAGTAATCTAACTAACAATTCCAAAACTACTGTCTTATACACAGTGTAAGGGGATAAGGAATATGTACATAAGGATATATGATTGAGTGATGGTACAGAGCAGCATACAGTAGATGGTATCGAGTACAGTATATACATATGAGATGAGTGTGTAGACAAAGTAAACAAAGTGGCATAGTTAAAGTGGCTAGTGATACATGTGTTACATAAGGATGCAGTCGATGATGTAGAGTACAGTATATACATATGCATATGAGATGAATAATGTAGGGTAAGTAACATTATATAAGGTAGCATTGTTTAAAGTGGCTAGTGATATATTTACAATAATTCCCATCAATTCCCATTATTAAAATGGCTGGAGTTGGGTCAGTGTCAATGACAGTGTGTTGGCAGCAGCCACTCACTGTTAGTGGTGGCTGTTTAACAGTCTGATGGCCTTGAGATAGAAGCTGTTTTTCAGTCTCTCGGTCCCAGCTTTGATGCACCTGTACTGACCTCGCCTTCTGGATGATAGCGGGGTGAACAGGCAGTGGTTCGGGTGGTTGATGTCCTTGATGATCTTTATGGCCTTCCTGTAACAACGGGTGGTGTAGGTGTCCTGGAGGGCAGGTAGTTTGCCCCCGGTGATGCGTTGTGCAGTCCTCACTACCCTCTGGAGAGCCTTACGGTTGAGGGCGGAGCAGTTGCCGTACCAGGCGGTGATACAGCCCGCCAGGATGCTCTCGATTGTGCATCTGTAGAAGTTTGTGAGTGCTTTTGGTGACAAGCCGAATTTCTTCAGCCTCCTGAGGTTGAATAGGCGCTGCTGCGCCTTCTTCACGACGCTGTCAGTGTGAGTGGACCAATTCAGTTTGTCTGTGATGTGTATGCCGAGGAACTTAAAACTAGCTACCCTCTCCACTACTGTTCCATCGATGTGGATAGGGGGGTGTTCCCTCTGCTGTTTCCTGAAGTCCACAATCATCTCCTTAGTTTTGTTGACGTTGAGTGTGAGGTTATTTTCCTGACACCACACTCCGAGGGCCCTCACCTCCTCCCTGTAGGCCGTCTCGTCGTTGTTGGTAATCAAGCCTACCACTGTTGTGTCGTCCGCAAACTTGATGATTGAGTTGGAGGCGTGCGTGGCCACGCAGTCTTGGGTGAACAGGGAGTACAGGAGAGGGCTCAGAACGCACCCTTGTGGGGCCCCCGTGTTGAGGATCAGCGGAGAGGAGATGTTGTTGCCTACCCTCACCACCTGGGGGCGGCCCGTCAGGAAGTCCAGTACCCAGTTGCACAGGGCGGGGTCGAGACCCAGGGTCTCGAGCTTGATGACGAGCTTGGAGGGTACTATGGTGTTGAATGCCGAGCTGTAGTCGATGAACAGCATTCTCACATAGGTATTCCTCTTGTCCAGGTGGGTTAGGGCAGTGTGCAGTGTGGTTGAGATTGCATCGTCTGTGGACCTATTTGGGCGGTAAGCAAATTGGAGTGGGTCTAGGGTGTCAGGTAGGGTGGAGGTGATATGGTCCTTGACTAGTCTCTCAAAGCACTTCATGATGACGGAAGTGAGTGCTACGGGGCGGTAGTCGTTTAGCTCAGTTACCTTAGCTTTCTTGGGAACAGGAACAATGGTGGCCCTCTTGAAGCATGTGGGAACAGCAGACTGGTATAGGGATTGATTGAATATGTCCGTAAACACACCGGCCAGCTGGTCTGCGCATGCTCTGAGGGCGCGGCTGGGGATGCCGTCTGGGCCTGCAGCCTTGCGAGGGTTAACACGTTTAAATGTCTTACTCACCTCGGCTGCAGTGAAGGAGAGACCGCATGTTTCCGTTGCAGGCCGTGTCAGTGGCACTGTATTGTCCTCAAAGCGGGCAAAAAGTTATTTAGTCTGCCTGGGAGCAAGACATCCTGGTCCGTGACTGGGCTGGATTTCATCTTGTAGTCCGTGATTGACTGTAGACCCTGCCACATGCCTCTTGTGTCTGAGCCGTTGAATTGAGATTCCACTTTGTCTCTGTACTGACGCTTAGCTTGTTTAATAGCCTTGCGGAGGGAATAGCTGCACTGTTTGTATTCAGTCATGTTGCCAGACACCTTGCCCTGATTAAAAGCAGTGGTTCGCGCTTTCAGTTTCACGCGAATGCTGCCATCAATCCACGGTTTCTGGTTAGGGAATGTTTTTATCGTTGCTATGGGAACGACATCTTCGACGCACGTTCTAATGAACTCGCACACCGAATCAGCGTATTCGTCAATATTCCCATCTGACGCAATACGAAACATGTCCCAGTCCACGTGATGGAAGCAGTCTTGGAGTGTAGAGTCAGCTTGGTCTGACCAGCGTTGGACAGACCTCAGCGTGGGAGCCTCTTGTTTTAATTTCTGCCTGTAGGCAGGGATCAGCAAAATGGAGTCGTGGTCAGCTTTTCCGAAAGGGGGCGGGGCAAGGCCTTATATGCGTCGCGGAAGTTAGAGTAACAATGATCCAAGGTTTTACCACCCCTGGTTGCGCAATCGATATGCTGATAAAATTTAGGGAGTCTTGTTTTCAGATTGGCTTTGTTAAAATCCCCAGCTACAATGAATGCAGCCTCCGGATAAATGTTTTCCAGTTTGCAAAGAGTTAAATAAAGTTCGTTCAGAGCCATCCATGTGTCTGCTTGGGGGATATATACGGCTGTGATTATAATCGAAGAGAATTCTCTTGGAAGATAATGCGGTCTACATTTGATTGTGAGGAATTCTAAATCAGGTGAACAGAAGGATTTGAGTTCCTGTATGTTTCCTTCATCACACCATGTCCCGTTAGTCATGAGGCATACGCCCCCGCCACTCTTCTTACCAGAGAGATGTTTGTTTCTGTCCGTGCGATGCGTGGAGAAACCCGTTGGCTGCACCGCCCTGGATAGCGTCTTCCCAGTAAGCCATGTTTCCGTAAAGCAAAGAACGTTACAGTCTCTGATGTCCCTCTGGAATGCCACCCTTGCTCGGATTTCATCAACCTTGTTGTCGAGAGACTGGACATTGGCAAGAAGAATACTGGGAAGTGGTGCGCGATGTGCCCTTTTTCGGAGTCTGACCAGAACACCGCCGCGTTTCCCTCTTTTTCGTAGTCGTTTCCTTGGGTCGCTGCAAGCGATCCATTCCGTTGTCCTGTTTGTAAGGCAGAACACAGGATCCGCGTCGCGGAAAACATATTCTTGGTCGTACTGATGGTGAGTTGACGCTGATCTTATATTCAGTAGTTCTTCTCGACTGTATGTAATGAAACCTAAGATGACCTGGGGTACTAATGTAAGAAATAACACGTAAAAAAACAAAAAACTGCATAGTTTCCTAGGAACGCGAAGCGAGGCGGCCATCTCAGTCGGCGCCGGAAGTCTAGATCTCCGTCTCCTTCTCCTGTTTCTCTATTCCAGTCATTATAGTCTCCTTACATCTCCTTCTCCTGCTTCTCTATTCCAGTCATTACATCTCCTTCTCCTGCTTCTCTATTCCAGTCATTACCGTCTCCTTCTCCTGTTTCTCTATTCCAGTCATTATAGTCTCCTTCTCCTGTTTCTCTATTCCAGTCATTATAGTCTCCTTCTCCTGTTTCTCTATTCCAGTCATTACCGTCTCCTTCTCCTGTTTCTCTATTCCAGTCATTACCGTCTCCTTCTCCTGTTTCTCTATTCCAGTCATTATAGTCTCCTTCTCTATTCCAGTCATTACCGTCTCCTTCTCCTGCTTCTTTATTACAGTCATTACAGTCTCCTTCTCTATTCCAGTCATTACATCTCCTTCTCCTGTTTCTCTATTCCAGTCATTATAGTCTCCTTCTCTATTCCAGTCATTACATCTCCTTCTCCTGCTTCTCTATTCCAGTCATTACCGTCTCCTTCTCCTGTTTCTCTATTCCAGTCATTATAGTCTCCTTCTCTATTCCAGTCATTACCGTCTCCTTCTCCTGCTTCTTTATTACAGTCATTACAGTCTCCTTCTCTATTCCAGTCATTACATCTCCTTCTCCTGCTTCTCTATTCCAGTCATTACCGTCTCCTTTTCCTGCTTCTCTATTCTAGTCATTACAGTCTCGTTCTCTATTCCAGTCATTACCATCTCCTTCTCTAATCCAGTCATTACATCTCCTTTTCCTGCTTCTCTATTCCAGTCATTACCGTCTCCTTCTCCTGCTTCTCTATTCCAGTCATTACCATCTCCTTCTCCTCTATTCCAGTCATTACCGTCTCCTTCTCCTGCTTCTCTATTCCAGTCATTACAGTCTCGTTCTCTATTCCAGTCATTACCATGTCCTTCTCTAATCCAGTCATTACAGTCTCCTTTTCTATTCCAGTCATTACCGTCTCATTCTCTAATCCAGTCATTACCATGTCCTTCTCTAATCCAGTCATTACAGTCTCCTTTTCTATTCCAGTCATTACCGTCTCCTTCTCTAATCCAGTCATTACCGTCTCCTTCTCTATTCCAGTCATTACAGTCTCCTTCTCTATTCCAGTCATTACATCTCCTTTTCCTGCTTCTCTATTCTAGTCATTACGGTAAAAGGTACCGTCTTCTACATTAGCCCAAACAGATCAGGGAGATGTGAGCGGGACCATGTGGAGCTTCAGTCCTGCTCATCAATCTAACAGACAGACAGATGACAGAAAGGTCAGTGATAACCTCACACTATCTTTGATCTGTGTGTGTGTGTGTGTGTGTGTGTGTGTGTGTGTGTGTGTGTGTGTGTGTGTGTGTGTGTGTGTGTGTGTGTGTGTGTGTGTGTGTGTGTGTGTGTGTGTGTGTGTGTGTGTGTGTGTGTGTGTGTGTGTGTGTGTGTGTGTGTGTGTGTGTGTGTGTGTGTGTGTTCCTGCACCCGTAACGTTGGGGAGGCTGGTCACGAGTGGCAACGTTTCAGCATGACCAGGTTTATTTGTGTTGTGTTCAGAGGGAACCGGCCCTGACAGCTGGCGCAGGCAGGAAGAGTGGAGCCACAACAAGTCCCCCACCCAACAACAAAATGTCATCCTTCCCCTGGCTGCCTCCCTCCTCACCCTCGCCAACCCAGCCTTCCTGCTGAAAAGAGCAGACATTTAAAACTTTGTGACATGTGTCAAAGGCACTGCCATTGAGCCAGTGCTGCTGACGGAGCTGGGATTGACAGGCCGGGAGCCACCGGAGCTGGCTGGAGGACACACCGAGTTTGGTTTGTGTCACTTCCCATCCTCGTCAGCGCATAGCCGCATCCCCAGCACACAAACTACTGCATTATGGGATGGGCAGGGCGGCAGGGTGTAGACATCTGTCTTACTGACACGTGCTAGTGAGGAGAGAGAGAGAGAGAGAGAGAGAGAGAGAGAGAGAGAGTGTGTGTGTGTGTGTGTGCTCTGGCAACCAGGGGAATGAATTCCAGCTGCAGACTTTTTGACTGAGCTCCACACCACACAAAGCACACTGACTCAGTACTGTGATCAGAGGAGTGCTGAGTCCTTCACAGATTACCTTGTGAGAGATACAGACCTTTAGATGTTACCTACATAGACACATGGTTGAAGCTACGGCCCTTCAGAGATATAGGATGGAGTCTAGTGCCCTTAACAGTTTACCTTCTGAGGGATAGGGCCCTTTACATACAGGTGTGTGTTAGAGAATGGTTAGGGGATAATTATTTGAATGGCTCACATGGTTTCTAGTTACACATGGAAGCTTGTTATACAACTTTACCCGTGAACCTATAATGCACAGCTGTATTGGGCAATGTAAGCAACATACGGTCCAATAACTTGCCTTTGCTACTGTCTGTGTTGAGCGTTAGTCATGTACAGTGGGGAGAACAAGTATTTGATACACTGCCGATTTTGCAGGTTTTTCTACTTACAAAGCATGTAGAGGTCTGTAATTTTTATCATAGGTACACTTCAACTGTGAGAGACGGAATATAAAACAAAAATCCAGAAAATCACATTGTATGATTTTTAAGTAATTAATGTGCATTTTATTGCATGACATAAGTATTTGATACATCAGAAAAGCTTAACTTAATATTTGATACAGAAACCTTTGTTTGCAATTACAGAGATCATACGTTTTCTGTAGTTCTTGATCAAGTTTGCACACACTGCAGCAGGGATTTTGGCCCACTCCTCCATACAGACCTTCTCCAGATCTTTCAGGTTTCGGGGCTGTCGCTGGGCAATACGGACTTTCAGCTCCCTCCAAAGATGTTCCATTGGGTTCAGGTCTGGAGACTGGCTAGGCCACTCCAGGACCTTGAGATGCTTCTTACGGAGCCACTCCTTAGTTGCCCTGGCTGTGTGTTTCGGGTCGTTATCATGCTGGAAGACCCAGCCATGACCCATCTTCAATGCTCTTACTGAGGGAAGAAGGTTGTTGGCCATGCTCTTGCGATACATGGCCCCATCCATCCTCCCCTCAATACGGTGCAGTCGTACTGTCCCCTTTGCAGAAAAGCACCCCCAAAGAATGATGTTTCCACCTCCATGCTTCACGGTTGGGATGGTGTTCTTGGGGTTGTACTCATCCTTCTTCCTCCAAACACGGCGAGTGGAGTTTAGACCAAAAAGCTCTATTTTCATCAGACCACATGACCTTCTCCCATTCTTCCTCTGGATCATCCTGATGGTCATTGGCAAACTTCAGATGGGCCTGGACATGCGCTGGCTTGAGCAGGGGGACCTTGCGTGTGCTGCAGGATTTTAATCTTAATCTTTAATCTTCTTTGAGACTGTCGTCCCAGCTCTCTTCAGGTCATTGACCAGGTCCTGCCGTGTAGTTCTGGGCTGATCCCTCACCTTCCTCATGATCATTGATGCCCCACGAGGTGAGATCTTGCATGGAGCCCCAGACCGAGGGTGATTGACCGTCATCTTGAACTTCTTCCATTTTTTTTGTTTGTTTTTTTTACCACCAGTTTTCTCCCCAAATTCGTGGTATCCAATTGTTTAGTAGCTACTATCTTGTCTCATCGCTACAACTCCCGTACGGGCTCGGGAGAGACGAAGGTTGAAAGTCATGCGATACACAACCCAACCAAGCCACACTGCTTCTTAACACAGCGCCATCCATCCCGGAAGCCAGCCGCACCTATGTGTGGAGGAAACACCGTGCACCTGGCAACCTTGGTTAGCGCACACTGCGCCCGGCCCGCCACAGGAGTCGCTGGTGCGCGATGAGACAAGGATTTCCCTACCGGCCAAACCCTCCCTAACCCGGATGACGCAAGGCCAAGTGTGCGTCGCCCCCACAGACCTCCTGGTCGCGGCTGGTTACGACAGAGCCTGGGCGCGAACCCAGAGTCTCTGTTGCACAGCTGGCGCTGCAGTACAGCGCCCTTAACCACTGCGCCACCCAGGAGGCCGTACTTCTTCCATTTTTAATAATTGCGCCAACAGTTATTGCCATCTCACCAAGCTGCTTGCCTATTGTCCTGTAGCCCATCCCAGCCTTGTGCAGGTCTACAATTTTATCCCTGATATCCTAACACCCTCTCTGGTCTTGGCCATTGTGGAGAATTTGGAGTCTGTTTGATTGAGTGTGTGGACAGGTGTCTTTTATACAGGTAACGAGTTCAAACAGTTGCAGTTAATACAGATAATGAGTGGAGAACAGGAGGGCTTCTTAAAGACAAACTAACAGGTCTGTGAGAGCCGGAATTCTTACTGGTTGGTATGTGATCAAATACTTATGTCATGTAAAAATCATACAATGTGATTTTCTAGATTTTTGTTTAAGATTCTGTCTCTCACAGTTGAAGTGTACCTATGATAAAAATGACAGACCTCTACATGCTTTGTAAGTAGGAAAACCTGCAAATTGGCAGTGTAGCAAATACTTCTTCTCCCCACTGTAACTCAGGAGCATAAAGTGCTGTGAAACGTATCACAGAGATACAGCATTCTTCATCCCTAGTATCCCCAACAGGCACAGCGCAGACTGACTTGCTGTCACAGAAACTTAGTCCACATCATCTCTTGCCATCAGACATCAGTCCTCAGCTGGTCATCATACATCAGTCCTCAGCTAGTCATCAGACAGCAGTCCTCAGCTTGTTATCATACATCAGTCATCAGCAAGTCATCATACATCAGTCCTCAGCTAGTCATCAGGCATCAGTCCTCAGCTAGTCATCAGGCATCAGTCCTCAGCTAGTCATCAGACATGAGTCCTCAGCTAGTCATCAGACATGAGTCCTCAGCAAGTCATCAGTCCTCAGCTAGTCATCAGACATCAGTCCTCAGTTAGTCATCAAACATCAGTCCTCAGCTAGTCATCAGACATCAGTCCTCAGCTAGTCATCAGACATCAGTCCTCAGCTAGTCATCAGACCTCAGCTAGTCATCAGACATCAGTCCTCAGCTAGTCATCAGACATCAGTCCTCAGCAAGTCACCATACATCAGTCCTCAGCTAGTCATCATACATCAGTCCTCAGCAAGTCATCAGACATCAGTCCTCAGCTAGTCATCAGACATCAGTCCTCAGCTAGTCATCAGACATCAGTCCTCAGCTAGTCGTTAGACCTCAGCGAGTCATCAGACATCAGTCCTCAGCTAGTCATCAGACATCAGTCCTCAGCTAGTCATCAGACCTCAGCTCGTCATCAGACATCAGTCCTCAGCTAGTCATCAGACATCAGTCCTCAGCTAGTCGTTAGACCTCAGCTAGTCATCAGACATCAGTCCTCAGCTAGTCATCAGACATCAGTCCTCAGCTAGTTATCAGACATCAGTCCTCAGCTTGTCATCAGACATCAGTCCTCAGCTAGTCATCATACATCAGTCCTCAGCTAGTCATCAGACATCAGTCCTCAGCTAGTCATCAGACATCAGTCCTCAGCTAGTCATCATACATCAGTCCTCAGCTAGTCATCAGACATCAGTCCTCAGCTAGTCATCATACATCAGTCCTCAGCTAGTCATCAGACATCAGTCCTCAGCGAGTCATCAGACATCAGTCCTCAGCTAGTCATCAGTCCTCAGCTAGTCATCAGTCCTCAGCTAGTCATCAGTCCTCAGCTAGTCATCAGTCCTCAGCTAGTCATCAGACATCAGTCTTCAGCTTGTCATCAGTCATCAGTCCTCAGTTAGTCATCAGACATCAGACCTCAGCTAGTCATCAGACATCAGTCCTCAGCTAGTCATCATACATCAGTCATCAGCTAGTCATCAGATATCAGTCCTCAGCTAGTCATCAGACATCAGTCCTCAGCTAGTCATCAGTCCTCAGCTAGTCATCATACATCAGTCCTCAGCTAGTCATCAGACAATCTTTCCTCAGCTAGTCATCAGACATCAGTCCTCAGCTAGTCATCAGTCCTCAGCTAGTCATCAGACATCAGTCCTCAGCTAGTCATCAGTCCTCAGCTAGTCATCAGACATCAGTCCTCAGCTTGTCATCAGTCATCAGTCCTCAGTTAGTCATCAGTCATCAGTCCTCAGCTAGTCATCAGACATCAGTCCTCAGCTTGTCATCAGTCATCAGTCCTCAGTTAGTCATCAGTCATCAGTCCTCAGCTAGTCATCAGTCCTCAGCTAGTCATCAGACATCAGTCCTCAGCTAGTCATCAGACATCAGACCTCAGCTTGTCATCAGACATCAGTCCTCAGTTAGTCATCAGACATCAGACCTCAGCTAGTCATCAGACATCAGACCTCAGCTTGTCATCAGACATCAGTCCTCAGTTAGTCATCAGACATCAGACCTCAGCTAGTCATCAGACATCAGTCCTCAGCCTGCTGAGTGATTGACACGAGCAAATGCAAATTCACAGAGACAGGAAGGAAAAAATAACAACAGCGGTGTTGGGGAGTGACAGTTGCCTCTGATAGCACACAAGCTACTGTAACAGGGTTGTGGATGGATGGGGCAAGATTTGGAGCACGGTGTCAAGCTAGCTCTTAAAACATCAGCCCTCGCCCTCTTTCTCCCCTCTCTCTTTCCCCCTCTCTGTCTCTCTCCATCTCTTTCTCCCCCGTCTTCTTCGGTACCCTCTCCAACTCTCACTGTGCACCTGAAGACTTCTGTCCATCTGCCAAATCTTCCTTCATCCAGTGCCGTCCAGAGGTGAGAAAAGGCCTTGTTTCTGGGCAGGGTTTCAGATAAGGAGTGTTTTTCATTGAGGGGAAGGAAGACTATGTAATTAGCTTGTCAGTCTGCTTAAGGCTCAGCTTGCCCCCCCTCTCGCTCTTATCTCTGCTCAGGGAGATGGACAGAGTGACAACAGAGCTGCCATTCCGGTCAATAATGTGGCAATTACTGTCATAAATAATTCCAGTTGTCCCTAATCATTTCATGTAACAACCACCATCTTTATGAGCCATTTATACGTGGCGATATGACCTCGCAATATGGTAGACATACTTTTAGGGCACAGGAATAGAACGGATATAACACCAAGACACAATGACAATGCATGATAATGGGTGTGCATTTTGTCGTTTTTAAATTGGTGCACATCATGAGCACATTGGGCTAGAATAGGGACCTTTTCTGAACATGTCATTGACATGTACAATACTTGCCAATGGAGAAATATATCTGCATAAGAAAAGTAATCTAATTTGGAAATACAGACAATTATGTGAGAGAACTCGATGTGAAGTGATATTTGAAAGGTTGTTAAAGCTTAACCAAGACAGGGAATATTGATCCAGCACACATGTCTGTGTGGGAAAATCCTTTCTCAGCCTGAAACTTCAGGAAACAGGTCAATCGATCCAGTCAGGTGAGTATAGGGTGGCAGGTAGCCTAGCGGTTAGAGCATTGGGTCAGTAACTGAAAGGTTGCTGGTTTGAATCCCAGAGCCAATAAGGTGAGAAAATCTCTCTGTGTGCCGTTGAGCAAGGCACTTAACCCTAATTGCTCCTGTAAGTTGCTTTGGGTAAGAGTGTTTGCTAAATGACTTAAATGTTATAGGCAGATGTAAAGTATGCACTGTCGTCATAGTGAGGAGACCAAGGCACAGTGTGATTTGAATAGATTCTTCTTTTAATATCGAAGAACACTTAAACAAACTAACCAAAGTGACGCTATATAACACAAGTGCTGAAACAGGCAAATACACATAGACAATAACCCACAGATAAACCAAGGAATATGGTACCTAAATATGGTTCCCAATCAGAGACAACGATAAACAGCTGCCTCTGATTGAGAACCAATCTAGACAACCGTAGACATATAAACCCCTAGACTAGAAAACCCTTAGACATACAAAAAACCCTAGACAATACAAAAACACCTAGACAATACAAAAACACCTAGACAATACAAAAACACCTAGACAATACAAAAACACCTAGACAATACAAAAACACCTAGACAATACAAAAACACCTAGACAATACAAAAACACCTAGACAATACAAAAACACCTAGACAATACAAAAACACCAAGACAATACAAAAACACCTAGACAATACAAAAACACCTAGACAATACAAAAACACCTAGACAATACAAAAACACCTAGACAATACAAAAACACATAGACAATACAAAAACACATAGACAATACAAAAACACCTAGACAATACAAAACCACCAAGACAATACAAAAACACCTAGACAATACAAAACACCTAGACAATACAAAAACACCTAGACAATACAAAAACACCTAGACAATACAAAAACACCTAGACAATACAAAAACACCTAGACAATACAAAAACACCTAGACAATACAAAAACACCTAGACAATACAAAAAACCAAACACACCACCCTTGTCACACCCTGACCAAACCAAATAATAAAGATAACTAAGGTCAGGGCGTGACATGCAGCGTCTGTATCGGCCAAGTTTGGTGAATAATATTCACTGAATCACAGAGTAACCCTTTACTAAAAGTAAATGTCCAGTAAAAATCTCACTTTTTAAAATGTCATATTCTGTTCACTCAGACCCAAATAACTTGTATTTGTGGCAAAAGCATATAAGTAGAGAAAAAAAACACTTCAACACAGTAAAGCTTCTTTTAAACATAATAAATTGGCATGTTTTTGGAAGGAAATCTATTTCACTCATAATGTTATTAATTAAGGTCATATTTCATAGAAATCTGGAAACGCTGGACAGTTACTTTAAGTTACCTTCATACCAATGTAACTACTCATACAGGTAATCCAGTTCAGGTAAATATATTCAGGTGCAATGCGTTTTTACTGACCCCCTGACCTTACCAGGTAAAACCTCTGGGCCCGTATTTATTGTACAAAGGATACAACCAAGGTTTTTCCTTGGTTAGATCACAGTCCAGTAAAAGCTCAGCGCTATACTACAGTAATGCAACCGCTCTTTATCAGCACCATCTGTGACTGCGTAACCTCATTTGTCTCCCTAAGTCAAGCTATTCTAAATGGCCCACATCTGAGTGACACTAAATTCCTACCTCGGAAATGTATGGGCAAAATAAAGGAGCTCAGCACATATAAAGGCCCTGGTAAGGCATTGTAAAACACTGCTAAACACTTCAGATGTATCTTCAGGAGCCGGTAAGGTCGCCACGGAGGTAATGTTAGTCCGCGTCGTAATGTCTCAAGGTCGTGTCAGTTTTACCTACATAATGCATGAATTCCTGTAACTCACACAGACACCACAAAGCCTTAGTATGAACCTTTGACTAAGTCAATCAGTCAACATGCTGCCATTTCTATGACCCTCCTCCTATGTGCTACTGACAGAGGGAGATGGATAAACAACAACACATCATAAATACTACTGCTCAGAGTGAGCCAGGTGCTCAGAACACTGCAGTCTGTTAGCTGCTATAGTATGTGTCATCCTGTAAAGTCAATATACAGTTTGTGTGTGTATATGTATGTGTGTGTGTGTTATAGAAATGTGAGCTTGACGTTGATGCTTAGCTTCGGTGCTCCCTCCCATCTCTACCCATTCTGTCTCCATTCTTGTTAGGTTGCGTGTAATTATTGTGCCATTTGTTCCATGAGGATAATTTCCTTTGAATAAAGTATTTAAATGACTCTGTTAGCATAATTAATGTAGCCATCCCTAGAGGACGCATATAAAACATGCTCATAAATATATTATATTATATTAATGCATGTCAATGGTGAACCTTTTATGGCAACAGTACTGTATGTGTTTTCTTCATTTTAAATTAATTGTGTTTGATTACATTTTAATTATTTGGTGTTATTTTTTATTATGTTTAGTCACTAAAAAGTTTTATTCTCCTAAATATATCAAATAAAAGGTGTTGTAAAGTTATGGTATGGCTCCTATGTCACGGGCTGACAACATCAACAGCATGATATCAACATCAACAGCATGATATCAACATCAACAGCATGATGTCAACATCAACAGCATGATGTCAACATCAACAGCATGATGTCAACATCAACAGCATGATGACAACATCAACAGCATGATGACAACATCAACAGCATGATGACAACATCAACAGCATGATGACAACATCAACAGCATGATGACAACATCAACAGCATGATGACAACATCAACAGCATGATGACAACATCAACAGCATGATGACAACATCAACAGCATGATGACAACATCAACAGCATGATGACAACATCAACAGCATGATGACAACATCAACAGCATGATGTCAACATCAACAGCATGATGACAACATCAACAGCATGATGACAACATCAACTGCATGATGTCAACATCAACTGCATGATGTCAACATCAACAGCATGATGACAACATCAACAGCATGATGACAACATCAACAGCATGATGACAACATCAACAGCATGATGACAACATCAACAGCATGATGACAACATCAACAGCATGATGACAACATCAACAGCATGATATCAACATCAACAGCATGATGACAACATCAACAGCATGATATCAACATCAACAGCATGATATCAACATCAACAGCATGATATCAACATCAACAGCATGATATCAACATCAACAGCATGATGACAACATCAACAGCATGATATCAACATCAACAGCATGATATCAACATCAACAGCATGATATCAACATCAACAGCATGATGACAACATCAACTGCATGAAGTCAACATCAACAGCATGATGACAACATCAACAGCATGATGACAACATCAACAGCATGATGACAACATCAACAGCATGATGACAACATCAACAGCATGATGACAACATCAACAGCATGATGTCAACATCAACAGCATTATATCAACATCAACAGCATGATATCAACACCAACAGCATGATGACAACATCAGCAGCATGATATCAACAACAACAGCATGATGACAACATCAACAGCATGATGTCAACATCAACAGCATGATGTCAACATCAACAGCATGATGACAACATCAACAGCATGATGTCAACATCAACAGCATGATGACAACACAACAGCATGATGACAACACAACAGCATGATGTCAACATCAACAGCATGATGTCAACATCAACAGCATGATGTCAACATCAACAGCATGATGACAACATCAACAGCATGATGACAACATCAACAGCATGATGACAACATCAACAGCATGATGTCAACATCAACAGCATGATGACAACATCAACAGCATGATGTCAACATCAACAGCATGATGACAACATCAACAGCATGATGACAACATCAACGACAACATGATGACAACATCAACAGCATGATGACAACATCAACAGCATGATGACAACATCAACAGCATGATGACAACATCAACAGCATGATGACAACATCAACAGCATGATGTCAACATCAACAGCATGATGACAACATCAACAGCATGATGTCAACATCAACAGCATGATGACAACATCAACAGCATGATGACAACATCAACAGCATGATGACAACATCAACGACAACATGATGACAACATCAACAGCATGATGACAACATCAACAGCATGATGACAACATCAACAGCATGATGACAACATCAACAGCATGATGACAACATCAACAGCATGATGTCAACATCAACAGCATGATGTCAACACAACAGCATGATGACAACATCAACGACAACATGATGACAACATCAACAGCATGATGACAACATCAACAGCATGATGACAACATCAACAGCATGATGACAACATCAACAGCATGATGACAACATCAACAGCATGATGACAACATCAACAGCATGATGTCAACACAACAGCATGATGACAACATCAACGACAACATGATGACAACATCAACAGCATGATGACAACATCAACAGCATGATGACAACATCAACAGCATGATGACAACATCAACAGCATGATGACAACATCAACAGCATGATGACAACATCAACAGCATGATGACAACATCAACAGCATGATGACAACATCAACAGCATGATGTCAACATCAACAGCATGATGACAACATCAACAGCATGATGACAACATCAACAGCATGATGACAACATCAACAGCATGATGACAACATCAACAGCATGATGACAACATCAACAGCATGATGACAACATCAACAGCATGATGACAACATCAACAGCATGATGTCAACATCAACAGCATGATGACAACATCAACAGCATGATGTCAACATCAACAGCATGATGACAACATCAACAGCATGATGACAACACAACAGCATGATGACAACATCAACAGCATGATGTCAACATCAACAGCATGATGACAACATCAACAGCATGATGTCAACACAACAGCATGATGACAACATCAACAGCATGATGACAACATCAACAGCATGATGTCAACATCAACAGCATGATGTCAACACAACAGCATGATGACAACATCAACAGCATGATGACAACATCAACAGCATGATGACAACATCAACAGCATGATGTCAACATCAACAGCATGATGTCAACACAACAGCATGATGACAACATCAACAGCATGATGACAACATCAACAGCATGATGTCAACATCAACAGCATGATGTCAACATCAACAGCATGATGTCAACACAACAGCATGATGACAACATCAACGACAACATGATGACAACATCAACAGCATGATGACAACATCAACAGCATGATGACAACATCAACAGCATGATGACAACATCAACAGCATGATGACAACATCAACAGCATGATGACAACATCAACAGCATGATGACAACACAACAGCATGATGACAACATCAACAGCATGATGACAACATCAACAGCATGATGTCAACATCAACAGCATGATGACAACATCAACAGCATGATGACAACATCAACAGCATGATGACAACATCAACAGCATGATGACAACATCAACAGCATGATGACAACATCAACAGCATGATGACAACATCAACAGCATGATGACAACACAACAGCATGATGACAACATCAACAGCATGATGTCAACATCAACAGCATGATGACAACATCAACAGCATGATGTCAACATCAACAGCATGATGACAACATCAACAGCATGATGACAACACAACAGCATGATGACAACATCAACAGCATGATGTCAACATCAACAGCATGATGACAACATCAACAGCATGATGTCAACACAACAGCATGATGACAACATCAACAGCATGATGACAACATCAACAGCATGATGTCAACATCAACAGCATGATGTCAACACAACAGCATGATGACAACATCAACAGCATGATGACAACATCAACAGCATGATGACAACATCAACAGCATGATGTCAACATCAACAGCATGATGTCAACACAACAGCATGATGACAACATCAACAGCATGATGACAACATCAACAGCATGATGTCAACATCAACAGCATGATGTCAACATCAACAGCATGATATCAACATCAACAGCATGATGTCAACATCAACAGCATGATGACAACACAACAGCATGATGACAACATCAACAGCATGATATCAACATCAACAGCATGATGACAACACAACAGCATGATGACAACATCAACAGCATGATATCAACATCAACAGCATGATGACAACACAACAGCATGATGACAACATCAACAGCATGATGACAACACAACAGCATGATGTCAACATCAACAGCATGATATCAACATCAACAGCATGATGACAACACAACAGCATGATGACAACATCAACAGCATGATATCAACATCAACAGCATGATGACAACACAACAGCATGATGACAACATCAACAGCATGATGACAACACAACAGCATGATGTCAACATCAACAGCATGATATCAACATCAACAGCATGATGACAACACAACAGCATGATGACAACATCAACAGCATGATGACAACACAACAGCATGATGACAACACAACAGCATGATGACAACACAACAGCATGATGTCAACATCAACAGCATGATGACAACACAACAGCATGATGACAACACAACAGCATGATGTCAACATCAACAGCATGATGTCAACATCAACAGCATGATGACAACACAACAGCATGATGACAACACAACAGCATGATGTCAACACAACAGCATGATGACAACATCAACAGCATGATGTCAACATCACCAGCATGATGTCAACATCAACAGCATGATGACAACATCAACAGCATGATGACAACATCAACAGCATGATGACAACATCAACAGCATGATGTCAACATCAACAGCATGATGACAACATCAACAGCATGATGTCAACATCAACAGCATGATGACAACATCAACAGCATGATGACAACATCAACGACAACATGATGACAACATCAACAGCATGATGACAACATCAACAGCATGATGTCAACATCAACAGCATGATGACAACACAACAGCATGATGACAACATCAACAGCATGATATCAACATCAACAGCATGATGACAACACAACAGCATGATGACAACATCAACAGCATGATGACAACACAACAGCATGATGTCAACATCAACAGCATGATATCAACATCAACAGCATGATGACAACACAACAGCATGATGACAACATCAACAGCATGATATCAACATCAACAGCATGATGACAACACAACAGCATGATGACAACATCAACAGCATGATGACAACACAACAGCATGATGTCAACATCAACAGCATGATATCAACATCAACAGCATGATGACAACATCAACAGCATGATGACAACATCAACAGCATGATGACAACACAACAGCATGATGACAACACAACAGCATGATGACAACACAACAGCATGATGTCAACATCAACAGCATGATGACAACACAACAGCATGATGACAACACAACAGCATGATGACAACACAACAGCATGATGACAACATCAACAGCATGATGACAACACAACAGCATGATGACAACACAACAGCATGATGACAACACAACAGCATGATGTCAACATCAACAGCATGATGTCAACATCAACAGCATGATGACAACACAACAGCATGATGACAACACAACAGCATGATGTCAACACAACAGCATGATGACAACATCAACAGCATGATGTCAACATCAACAGCATGATGTCAACATCAACAGCATGATGACAACATCAACAGCATGATGACAACATCAACAGCATGATGACAACATCAACAGCATGATGTCAACATCAACAGCATGATGACAACATCAACAGCATGATGTCAACATCAACAGCATGATGACAACATCAACAGCATGATGACAACATCAACGACAACATGATGACAACATCAACAGCATGATGACAACATCAACAGCATGATGACAACATCAACAGCATGATGACAACATCAACAGCATGATGACAACATCAACAGCATGATGTCAACATCAACAGCATGATGACAACATCAACAGCATGATGTCAACATCAACAGCATGATGACAACATCAACAGCATGATGACAACATCAACAGCATGATGACAACATCAACGACAACATCAACAGCATGATGACAACATCAACAGCATGATGACAACATCAACAGCATGATGACAACATCAACAGCATGATGACAACATCAACAGCATGATGACAACATCAACAGCATGATGTCAACATCAACAGCATGATGTCAACACAACAGCATGATGACAACATCAACGACAACATGATGACAACATCAACAGCATGATGACAACATCAACAGCATGATGACAACATCAACAGCATGATGACAACATCAACAGCATGATGACAACATCAACAGCATGATGACAACATCAACAGCATGATGTCAACACAACAGCATGATGACAACATCAACGACAACATGATGACAACATCAACAGCATGATGACAACATCAACAGCATGATGACAACATCAACAGCATGATGACAACATCAACAGCATGATGACAACATCAACAGCATGATGACAACATCAACAGCATGATGACAACACAACAGCATGATGACAACATCAACAGCATGATGACAACATCAACAGCATGATGTCAACATCAACAGCATGATGACAACATCAACAGCATGATGACAACATCCAGCAGCATGATGACAACATCAACAGCATGATGACAACATCAACAGCATGATGACAACATCAACAGCATGATGACAACATCAACAGCATGATGACAACACAACAGCATGATGACAACATCAACAGCATGATGTCAACATCAACAGCATTATGACAACATCAACAGCATGATGTCAACATCAACAGCATGATGACAACATCAACAGCATGATGACAACATCAACAGCATGATGACAACATCAACAGCATGATGTCAACATCAACAGCATGATGACAACATCAACAGCATGATGTCAACACAACAGCATGATGACAACATCAACAGCATGATGACAACATCAACAGCATGATGTCAACATCAACAGCATGATGTCAACACAACAGCATGATGACAACATCAACAGCATGATGACAACATCAACAGCATGATGACAACATCAACAGCATGATGTCAACATCAACAGCATGATGTCAACACAACAGCATGATGACAACATCAACAGCATGATGACAACATCAACAGCATGATGTCAACATCAACAGCATGATGTCAACATCAACAGCATGATATCAACATCAACAGCATGATGTCAACATCAACAGCATGATGACAACACAACAGCATGATGACAACATCAACAGCATGACATCAACATCAACAGCATGATGACAACACAACAGCATGATGACAACATCAACAGCATGATATCAACATCAACAGCATGATGACAACACAACAGCATGATGACAACATCAACAGCATGATGACAACACAACAGCATGATGTCAACATCAACAGCATGATATCAACATCAACAGCATGATGACAACACAACAGCATGATGACAACATCAACAGCATGATGACAACACAACAGCATGATGACAACACAACAGCATGATGACAACACAACAGCATGATGTCAACATCAACAGCATGATGACAACACAACAGCATGATGACAACACAACAGCATGATGACAACACAACAGCATGATGACAACATCAACAGCATGATGACAACACAACAGCATGATGACAACACAACAGCATGATGACAACACAACAGCATGATGTCAACATCAACAGCATGATGTCAACATCAACAGCATGATGACAACACAACAGCATGATGACAACACAACAGCATGATGTCAACACAACAGCATGATGACAACATCAACAGCATGATGACAACATAAACAGCATGATGACAACACAACAGCATGATGTCAACATCAACAGCATGATGACAACACAACAGCATGATGACAACATCAACAGCATGATGTCAACATCAACAGCATGATGACAACACAACAGCATGATATCAACACAACAGCATGATGACAACATCAACAGCATGATGTCAACATCAACAGCATGATGACAACATCAACAGCATGATGACAACATCAACAGCATGATGACAACATCAACAGCATGATGACAACACAACAGCATGATGTCAACATCAACAGCATGATGACAACACAACAGCATGATGACAACATCAACAGCATGATGACAACACAACAGCATGATGTCAACATCAACAGCATGATGACAACATCAACAGCATGATGACAACATCAACAGCATGATGTCAACATCAACAGCATGATGTCAACATCAACAGCATGATGACAACATCAACAGCATGATGTCAACATCAACAGCATGATGTCAACATCAACAGCATGATGACAACACAACAGCATGATGTCAACATCAACAGCATGATGACAACATCAACAGCATGATGACAACACAACAGCATGATGACAACATCAACAGCATGATGTCAACATCAACAGCATGATGACAACATCAACAGCATGATGTCAACATCAACAGCATGATGACAACATCAACAGCATGATGATAACATCAACAGCATGATGTCAACATCAACAGCATGATGACAACATCAACAGCATGATGTCAACATCAACAGCATGATGACAACATCAACAGCATGATGTCAACATCAACAGCATGATGACAACACAACAGCATGATGTCAACATCAACAGCATGATGACAACATCAACAGCATGATGACAACATCAACAGCATGATGACAACACAACAGCATGATGTCAACATCAACAGCATGATGTCAACACAACAGCATGCTGTCAACACAACAGCATGATGTCAACACAACAGCATGATGTCAACACAACAGCATGATGTCAACATCAACAGCATGATGTCAACACAACAGCATGATGTCAACACAACAGCATGATGTAAACACAACAGCATGATGTCAACACAACAGCATGATGTCAACACAACAGCATGATGTCAACATCAACAGCATGATATCAACATCAACAGCATGATGTCAACACAACAGCATGATGTCAACACAACAGCATGATGTCAACACAACAGCATGATGTCAACACAACAGCATGATGTCAACATCAACAGCATGATGACAACACAACAGCATGATGACAACATCAACAGCATGATGACAACACAACAGCATGATGTCAACACAACAGCATGATGTCAACACAACAGCATGATGTCAACACAACAGCATGATGTCAACACAACAGCATGATGTCAACACAACAGCATGATGACAACACAACAGCATGATGACAACACAACAGCATGATGACAACATCAACAGCATGATGTCAACACAACAGCATGATGTCAACACAACAGCATGATGTCAACACAACAGCATGATGTCAACACAACAGCATGATATCAACATCAACAGCATGATGTCAACATCAACAGCATGATGTCAACACAACAGCATGATGTCAACACAACAGCATGATGTCAACATCAACAGCATGATGACAACATCAACAGCATGATGTCAACATCAACAGCATGATGACAACATCAACAGCATGATGACAACATCAACAGCATGATGTCAACATCAACAGCATGATGTCAACATCAACAGCATGATGACGACACAACAGCATGATGTCAACATCAACAGCATGATGACAACATCAACAGCATGATGTCAACATCAACAGCATGATGACAACACAACAGCATGATGTCAACATCAACAGCATGATGACAACATCAACAGCATGATGACAACATCAACAGCATGATGACAACACAACAGCATGATGACAACATCAACAGCATGATGACAACACAACAGCATGATGTCAACATCAACAGCATGATGACAACATCAACAGCATGATGACAACACAACAGCATGATGACAACATCAACAGCATGATGACAACATCAACAGCATGATGACAACACAACAGCATGATGTCAACATCAACAGCATGATGACAACACAACAGCATGATGACAACATCAACAGCATGATGACAACATCAACAGCATGATGACAACACAACAGCATGATGACAACACAACAGCATGATGTCAACATCAACTGCATGATGTCAACATCAACAGCATGATGTCAACACAACAGCATGATGACAACATCAACAGCATGATATCAACATCAACTGCATGATGTCAACATCAACAGCATGATGTCAACACAACAGCATGATGTCAACACAACAGCATGATGTCAACATCAACTGCATGATGTCAACATCAACAGCATGATGTCAACACAACAGCATGATGTCAACACAACAGCATGATGTCAACACAACAGCATGATGTCAACACAACAGCATGATGTCAACATCAACAGCATGATGTCAACACAACAGCATGATGTCAACACAACAGCATGATGTCAACACAACAGCATGATGTCAACACAACAGCATGATGTCAACACAACAGCATGATGTCAACATCAACAGCATGATATCAACATCAACAGCATGATGTCAACACAACAGCATGATGTCAACACACAGCATGATGTCAACAGCATGATGTCAACACAACAGCATGATGTCAACATCAACAGCATGATGTCAACATCAACAGCATGATGTCAACACAACAGCATGATGTCAACACAACAGCATGATGTCAACACAACAGCATGATGTCAACACAACAGCATGATGTCAACATCAACAGCATGATGACAACACAACAGCATGATGTCAACACACACATGATGTCAACACAACAGCATGATGTCAACACAACAGCATGATATCAACATCAACAGCATGATGATCAACATCAACAGCATGATGTCAACACAACAGCATGATGTCAACATCAACAGCATGATGACAACATCAACAGCATGATGTCAACATCAACAGCATGATGACAACATCAACAGCATGATGACAACATCAACAGCATGATGTCAACATCAACAGCATGATGTCAACATCAACAGCATGATGACAACACAACAGCATGATGTCAACATCAACAGCATGATGACAACATCAACAGCATGATGTCAACATCAACAGCATGATGACAACACAACAGCATGATGTCAACATCAACAGCATGATGACAACATCAACAGCATGATGACAACATCAACAGCATGATGACAACACAACAGCATGATGACAACATCAACAGCATGATGACAACACAACAGCATGATGTCAACATCAACAGCATGATGACAACATCAACAGCATGATGACAACACAACAGCATGATGACAACATCAACAGCATGATGACAACATCAACAGCATGATGACAACACAACAGCATGATGTCAACATCAACAGCATGATGACAACACAACAGCATGATGACAACATCAACAGCATGATGACAACATCAACAGCATGATGACAACACAACAGCATGATGACAACACAACAGCATGATGTCAACATCAACTGCATGATGTCAACATCAACAGCATGATGTCAACATCAACAGCATGATGACAACATCAAGCATCAACACAGCATGATGTCAACATCAACAGCATGATGTCAACATCACAGCATGATGTCAACATCAATGCATGATGTCAACATCAACAGCATGATGTCAACACAACAGCATGATGTCAACACAACAGCATGATGTCAACACAACAGCATGATGTCAACATCAACAGCATGATGTCAACATCAACAGCATGATGTCAACACAACATGATGTCAACACAACAGCATGATGTCAACACAACAGCATGATCAACACAACAGCATGATGTCAACACAACAGCATGATGTCAACATCAACAGCATGATATCAACATCAACAGCATGATGTCAACACAACAGCATGATGTCAACACAACAGCATGATGTCAACACAAGCATGATGTCAACAGCATGATGACAACATCAACAGCATGATGTCAACATCAACAGCATGATGTCAACACAACAGCATGATGTCAACACAACAGCATGATGTCAACACAACAGCATGATGTCAACACAACAGCATGATGTCAACACAACAGCATGATGACAACACAACAGCATGATGACAACACAACAGCATGATGTCAACATCAACAGCATGATGACAACATCAACAGCATGATGTCAACACAACAGCATGATGTCAACACAACAGCATGATGTCAACACAACAGCATGATGTCAACACAACAGCATGATATCATCAACAGCATGATGTCAACATCAACAGCATGATGTCAACATCAACAGCATGATGTCAACACACAGCATGATGTCAACACAACAGCATGATGTCAACATCAACAGCATGATGACAACATCAACAGCATGATGTCAACATCAACAGCATGATGACAACATCAACAGCATGATGTCAACACAACAGCATGATGTCAACATCAACAGCATGATGACAACATCAACAGCATGATGTCAACACAAGCATGATGTCAACACAGCATGATGACAACATCAACAGCATGATGTCAACATCAACAGCATGATGACAACATCAACAGCATGATGACAACATCAACAGCATGATGTCAACATCAACAGCATGATGACAACATCAACAGCATGATGACAACATCAACAGCATGATGACAACATCAACAGCATGATGACAACATCAGCATGATGACAGCATGATGATATCAACATCAACAGCATGATGACAACATCAACAGCATGATGACAACATCAACAGCATGATGACAACATCAACAGCATGATGACAACATCAACAGCATGATGTCAACATCAACAGCATGATGACAACATCAACAGCATGATGACAACATCAACAGCATGATGACAACACACAGCATGATGACAACACAACAGCATGATGACAACATCAACAGCATGATGACAACACAACAGCATGATGACAACACAACAGCATGATGACAACACAACAGCATGATGTCAACATCAACAGCATGATGTCAACATCAACAGCATGATGACAACATCAACAGCATGATGACAACATCAACAGCATGATGTCAACATCAACAGCATGATGACAACATCAACAGCATGATGACAACATCAACAGCATGATGACAACACAACAGCATGATGACAACACAACAGCATGATGACAACATCAACAGCATGATGACAACACAACAGCATGATGTCAACATCAACAGCATGATGTCAACATCAACAGCATGATGACAACACAACAGCATGATGACAACACAACAGCATGATGTCAACATCAACATGATGTCAACATGATGACAACATCAACAGCATGATGACAACATCAACAGCATGATGTCAACACAACAGCATGATGACAACATCAACAGCATGATGACAACATCAACAGCATGATGACAACATCAACAGCATGATGTCAACATCAACAGCATGATGACAACATCAACAGCATGATGACAACATCAACAGCATGATGTCAACATCAACAGCATGATGACAACACAACAGCATGATATCAACACAACAGCATGATGTCAACATCAACAGCATGATGACAACATCAACAGCATGATGACAACATCAACAGCATGATGACAACATCAACAGCATGATGACAACACAACAGCATGATGTCAACATCAACAGCATGATGACAACATCAACAGCATGATGACAACATCAACAGCATGATGACAACATCAACAGCATGATGTCAACATCAACAGCATGATGACAACATCAACAGCATGATGACAACATCAACAGCATGATGTCAACATCAACAGCATGATGTCAACATCAACAGCATGATGACAACACAACAGCATGATGTCAACATCAACAGCATGATGTCAACATCAACAGCATGATGACAACATCAACAGCATGATGTCAACATCAACAGCATGATGTCAACATCAACAGCATGATGACAACACAACAGCATGATGTCAACATCAACAGCATGATGACAACATCAACAATGATGACAACACAACAGCATGATGACAACATCAACAGCATGATGTCAACATCAACAGCATGATGACAACATCAACAGCATGATGTCAACATCAACAGCATGATGACAACATCAACAGCATGATGATCAACATCAACAGCATGATGTCAACATCAACAGCATGATGACAACATCAACAGCATGATGTCAACATCAACAGCATGATGACAACATCAACAGCATGATGACAACATCAACAGCATGATGACAACATCAACAGCATGATGACAACACAACAGCATGATGTCAACATCAACAGCATGATGTCAACACAACAGCATGATGTCAACACAACAGCATGATGTCAACACAACAGCATGATGTCAACACAACAGCATGATGTCAACATCAACAGCATGATGTCAACACAACAGCATGATGTCAACACAACAGCATGATGTCAACACACAGCATGATGTCAACACAACAGCATGATGTCAACACAACAGCATGATGTCAACATCAACAGCATGATATCAACATCAACAGCATGATGTCAACACAACAGCATGATGTCAACACAACAGCATGATGTCAACACAACAGCATGATGTCAACACAACAGCATGATGTCAACATCAACAGCATGATGACACACAACAGCATGATGACAACATCAACAGCATGATGACAACACAACATGTCAACAGCATGATGTCAACACAACAGCATGATGTCAACACAACAGCATGATGTCAACACAGCATGATGACAACACAACAGCATGATGACAACACAACAGCATGATGACAACATCAACAGCATGATGTCAACACAACAGCATGATGTCAACATCAACAGCATGATGTCAACACAGCATGATGTCAACATCAACAGCATGATATCAACATCAACAGCATGATGTCAACATCAACAGCATGATGTCAACATCAACAGCATGATGTCAACACAACAGCATGATGTCAACACAACAGCATGATGTCAACATCAACAGCATGATGACAACATCAACAGCATGATGTCAACATCAACAGCATGATGACAACATCAACAGCATGATGACAACATCAACAGCATGATGTCAACATCAACAGCATGATGACAACATCAACAGCATGATGACAACATCAACAGCATGATGTCAACATCAACAGCATGATGTCAACATCAACAGCATGATGATGTCAACATCAACATGAGCATGATGATGACAACATCAACAGCATGATGTCAACATCAACATGATGTCAACATGATGATCAACATCAACAGCATGATGTCAACATCAACAGCATGATGACAACATCAACAGCATGATGACAACATCAACAGCATGATGACAACATCAACAGCATGATGTCAACATCAACAGCATGATGACAACATCAACAGCATGATGTCAACATCAACAGCATGATGTCAACATCAACAGCATGATGACAACACAACAGCATGATGTCACATCAACAGCATGATGACAACATCAACAGCATGATGACAACACAACAGCATGATGACAACATCAACAGCATGATGTCAACATCAACAGCATGATGACAACATCAACAGCATGATGTCAACATCAACAGCATGATGACAACATCAACAGCATGATGACAACACAACAGCATGATGACAACATCAACAGCATGATGTCAACATCAACAGCATGATGACAACATCAACAGCATGATGTCAACATCAACAGCATGATGTCAACATCAACAGCATGATGACAACACAACAGCATGATGTCAACATCAACAGCATGATGACAACATCAACAGCATGATGACAACATCACAGCATGATCAACAGCATGATGTCAACATCAACAGCATGATGACAGCATGATGTCAACACAACAGCATGATGTCAACACAACAGCATGATGTCAACATCAACAGCATGATGTCAACATCAACAGCATGATGTCAACACAACAGCATGATGACAACATGATGTCAACACAACAGCATGATGTCAACATCAACAGCATGATGTCAACACAACAGCATGATGTCAACATCAACAGCATGATATCAACATCAACAGCATGATGTCAACACAACAGCATGATGTCAACACAACAGCATGATGTCAACACAACAGCATGATGTCAACACAACAGCATGATGTCAACATCAACAGCATGATGACAACACAACAGCATGATGACAACATCAACAGCATGATGACAACACAACATGATGTCAACACAACAGCATGATGTCAACACAACAGCATGATGTCAACACAACAGCATGATGTCAACACAACAGCATGATGTCAACACAACAGCATGATGACAACACAACAGCATGATGACAACACAACAGCATGATGACAACATCAACAGCATGATGTCAACACAACAGCATGATGTCAACACAACAGCATGATGTCAACACACAGCATGATGTCAACACAACAGCATGATATCAACATCAACAGCATGATGTCAACATCAACAGCATGATGTCAACATCAACAGCATGATGTCAACACAACAGCATGATGTCAACACAACAGCATGATGTCAACATCAACAGCATGATGACAACATCAACAGCATGATGTCAACATCAACAGCATGATGACAACATCAACAGCATGATGACAACATCAACAGCATGATGTCAACATCAACAGCATGATGTCAACACAACAGCATGATGTCAACACAACAGCATGATGTCAACATCAACAGCATGATGACAACACAACAGCATGATGTCAAGCATGATGTCAACAGCATGATGTCACAGCATGATGACAACACAACAGCATGATGACAACATCAACAGCATGATGACAACACAACAGCATGATGTCAACACAACAGCATGATGTCAACACAACAGCATGATGTCAACACAACAGCATGATGTCAACACAACAGCATGATGACAACACAACAGCATGATGACAACACAACAGCATGATGACAACATCAACAGCATGATGTCAACACAACAGCATGATGTCAACACAACAGCATGATGTCAACACAACAGCATGATGTCAACACAACAGCATGATATCAACATCAACAGCATGATGTCAACATCAACAGCATGATGTCAACATCAACAGCATGATGTCAACACAACAGCATGATGTCAACACAACAGCATGATGTCAACATCAACAGCATGATGATCAACAGCATGATGTCAACATCAACAGCATGATGACAACATCAACAGCATGATGACAACATCAACAGCATGATGTCAACATCAACAGCATGATGACAACATCAACAGCATGATGACAGCATGATGTCAACATCAACAGCATGATGTCAACATCAACAGCATGATGACAACACAACAGCATGATGTCAACATCAACAGCATGATGTCAACATCAACAGCATGATGACAACATCAACAGCATGATGTCAACATCAACAGCATGATGTCAACATCAACAGCATGATGACAACATCAACAGCATGATGTCAACATCAACAGCATGATGACAACATCAACAGCATGATGACAACACAACAGCATGATGACAACATCAACAGCATGATGTCAACATCAACAGCATGATGACAACATCAACAGCATGATGTCAACATCAACAGCATGATGTCAACATCAACAGCATGATGACAACACAACAGCATGATGTCAACATCAACAGCATGATGACAACATCAACAGCATGATGACAACACAACAGCATGATGACAACATCAACAGCATGATGTCAACATCAACAGCATGATGACAACATCAACAGCATGATGTCAACATCAACAGCATGATGACAACATCAACAGCATGATGACAACACAACAGCATGATGACAACATCAACAGCATGATGTCAACATCAACAGCATGATGACAACATCAACAGCATGATGTCAACATCAACAGCATGATGTCAACATCAACAGCATGATGACAACACAACAGCATGATGTCAACATCAACAGCATGATGACAACATCAACAGCATGATGACAACATCAACAGCATGATGACAACACAACAGCATGATGTCAACATCAACAGCATGATGTCAACACAACAGCATGATGTCAACACAACAGCATGATGTCAACACAACAGCATGATGTCAACACAACAGCATGATGTCAACATCAACAGCATGATGTCAACACAACAGCATGATGTCAACACAACAGCATGATGTCAACACAACAGCATGATGTCAACACAACAGCATGATGTCAACACAACAGCATGATGTCAACATCAACAGCATGATATCAACATCAACAGCATGATGTCAACACAACAGCATGATGTCAACACAACAGCATGATGTCAACACAACAGCATGATGTCAACACAACAGCATGATGTCAACATCAACAGCATGATGACAACACAACAGCATGATGACAACATCAACAGCATGATGACAACACAACAGCATGATGTCAACACAACAGCATGATGTCAACACAACAGCATGATGTCAACACAACAGCATGATGTCAACACAACAGCATGATGTCAACACAACAGCATGATGACAACACAACAGCATGATGACAACACAACAGCATGATGACAACATCAACAGCATGATGTCAACACAACAGCATGATGTCAACACAACAGCATGATGTCAACACAACAGCATGATGTCAACACAACAGCATGATATCAACATCAACAGCATGATGTCAACATCAACAGCATGATGTCAACATCAACAGCATGATGTCAACACAACAGCATGATGTCAACACAACAGCATGATGTCAACATCAACAGCATGATGACAACATCAACAGCATGATGTCAACATCAACAGCATGATGACAACATCAACAGCATGATGACAACATCAACAGCATGATGTCAACATCAACAGCATGATGTCAACACAACAGCATGATGTCAACATCAACAGCATGATGACAACACAACAGCATGATGTCAACATCAACAGCATGATGTCAACATCAACAGCATGATGACAACATCAACAGCATGATGTCAACATCAACAGCATGATGTCAACATCAACAGCATGATGACAACACAACAGCATGATGTCAACATCAACAGCATGATGACAGCATGATGATGACAACATCAACAGCATGATGACAACATCAACAGCATGATGTCAACATCAACAGCATGATGACAACATCAACAGCATGATGTCAACATCAACAGCATGATGTCAACATCAACAGCATGATGACAACACAACAGCATGATGTCAACATCAACAGCATGATGACAACATCAACAGCATGATGACAACACAACAGCATGATGACAACATCAACAGCATGATGTCAACATCAACAGCATGATGACAACATCAACAGCATGATGTCACATCAACAGCATGATGACAACATCAACAGCATGATGTCAACATCAACAGCATGATGTCAACATCAACAGCATGATGACAACATCAACAGCATGATGTCAACATCAACAGCATGATGACAACATCAACAGCATGATGTCAACATCAACAGCATGATGACAACACACAACACAACAGCATGATGTCAACATCAACAGCATGATGACAACATCAACAGCATGATGACAACACAACAGCATGATGACAACATCAACAGCATGATGTCAACATCAACAGCATGATGACAACATCAACAGCATGATGTCAACATCAACAGCATGATGACAACATCAACAGCATGATGATCAACATCAACAGCATGATGTCAACATCAACAGCATGATGACAACATCAACAGCATGATGTCAACATCAACAGCATGATGACAACACAACAGCATGATGTCAACATCAACAGCATGATGACAACACAACAGCATGATGTCAACATCAACAGCATGATGACAACATCAACAGCATGATGACAACATCAACAGCATGATGACAACATCAACAGCATGATGTCAACATCAACAGCATGATCAACAGCATGATGATAACATCAACAGCATGATGTCAACATCAACAGCATGATGACAACATCAACAGCATGATGTCAACATCAACAGCATGATGACAACATCAACAGCATGATGTCAACATCAACAGCATGATGACAACACAACAGCATGATGTCAACATCAACAGCATGATGACAACACAACAGCATGATGACAACATCAACAGCATGATGTCAACAGCATGATGTCAACATCAACAGCATGATGTCAACACAACAGCATGATGTCAACACAACAGCATGATGTCAACAACAGCATGATGTCAACACAGCAGCATGATGTCAACATCAACAGCATGATGTCAACACAACAGCATGATGTCAACACAACAGCATGATGTCAACACAACAGCATGATGTCAACACAACAGCATGATGTCAACACAACAGCATGATGTCAACATCACAGCATGATATCAACATCAACAGCATGATGTCAACACAACAGCATGATGTCAACACACAGCATGATGTCAACACAACAGCATGATGTCAACACAACAGCATGATGTCAACATCAACAGCATGATGACAACACAACAGCATGATGACAACATCAACAGCATGATGACAACACAACAGCATGATCAACAGCATGATGTCAACACAACAGCATGATGTCAACACAACAGCATGATGTCAGCATGATGACAACAACAGCATGATGACAACACAACAGCATGATGACAACATCAACAGCATGATGTCAACACAACAGCATGATGTCAACACAACAGCATGATGTCAACATCAACAGCATGATGTCAACACAACAGCATGATGTCAACATCAACAGCATGATGTCAACATCAACAGCATGATGTCAACATCAACAGCATGATGTCAACACAACAGCATGATGTCAACACAACATGATGTCAACAGCATGATGACAACATCAACAGCATGATGTCAACATCAACAGCATGATGACAACATCAACAGCATGATGACAACATCAACAGCATGATGTCAACATCAACAGCATGATGTCAACATCAACAGCATGATGACGACACAACAGCATGATGTCAACATCAACAGCATGATGACAACATCAACAGCATGATGTCAACATCAACAGCATGATGACAACACAACAGCATGATGACAACATCAACAGCATGATGTCAACATCAACAGCATGATGACAACATCAACAGCATGATGTCAACATCAACAGCATGATGACAACACAACAGCATGATGTCAACATCAACAGCATGATGACAACATCAACAGCATGATGACAACATCAACAGCATGATGACAACACAACAGCATGATGACAACATCAACAGCATGATGACAACACAACAGCATGATGTCAACATCAACAGCATGATGACAACATCAACAGCATGATGACAACACAACAGCATGATGACAACATCAACAGCATGATGACAACATCAACAGCATGATGACAACACAACAGCATGATGTCAACATCAACAGCATGATGACAACACAACAGCATGATGACAACATCAGAAGCATGATGACAACATCAACAGCATGATGACAACACAACAGCATGATGACAACACAACAGCATGATGTCAACATCAACTGCATGATGTCAACATCAACAGCATGATGTCAACACAACAGCATGATGACAACATCAACATCAACAGCATGATGTCAACATCAACAGCATGATGTCAACACAACAGCATGATGTCAACACACAGCATGATGTCACATCAACTGCATGATGTCAACATCAACAGCATGATGTCAACACAACAGCATGATGTCAACACAACAGCATGATGTCAACACAACAGCATGATGTCAACACAACAGCATGATGTCAACATCAACAGCATGATGTCAACACAACAGCATGATGTCAACACAACAGCATGATGTCAACACAACAGCATGATGTCAACATCAACAGCATGATATCAACATCAACAGCATGATGTCAACACAACAGCATGATGTCAACACAACAGCATGATGTCAACACAACAGCATGATGTCAACACAACAGCATGATGTCAACATCAACAGCATGATGTCAACACAACAGCATGATGTCAACACAACAGCATGTCAACACAACAGCATGATGTCAACACAACAGCATGATGACAACACAACAGCATGATGACAACACAACAGCATGATGTCAACATCAACAGCATGATGACAACATCAACAGCATGATGTCAACACAACAGCATGATGTCAACACAACAGCATGATGTCAACACAACAGCATGATGTCAACACAACAGCATGATGACAACATCAACAGCATGATGTCAACATCAACAGCATGATGTCAACATCAACAGCATGATGTCAACATCAACAGCATGATGTCAACACAACAGCATGATGTCAACACAACAGCATGATGTCAACATCAACAGCATGATATCAACATCAACAGCATGATGTCAACACAACAGCATGATGTCAACACAACAGCATGATGTCAACATCAACAGCATGATGTCAACATCAACAGCATGATGTCAACATCAACAGCATGATGTCAACACAACAGCATGATGTCAACACAACAGCATGATGTCAACATCAACAGCATGATGACAACATCAACAGCATGATGTCAACATCAACAGCATGATGACAACATCAACAGCATGATGTCAACACAACAGCATGATGTCAACATCAACAGCATGATGACAACATCAACAGCATGATGTCAACACAACAGCATGATGACAACATCAACAGCATGATGTCAACATCAACTGCATGATGTCAACATCAACAGCATGATGTCAACACAACAGCATGATGTCAACACAACAGCATGATGTCAACACAACAGCATGATGTCAACACAACAGCATGATGTCAACATCAACAGCATGATGTCAACACAACAGCATGATGTCAACACAACAGCATGATGTCAACACAACAGCATGATGTCAACATCAACAGCATGATGTCAACACAACAGCATGATGTCAACACAACAGCATGATGTCAACACAACAGCATGATGTCAACACAACAGCATGATGACAACACAACAGCATGATGACAACACAACAGCATGATGTCAACATCAACAGCATGATGTCAACACAACAGCATGATGTCAACACAACAGCATGATGTCAACATCAACAGCATGATGACAACATCAACAGCATGATGTCAACATCAACAGCATGATGACAACATCAACAGCATGATGTCAACACAACAGCATGATGACAACATCAACAGCATGATGTCAACATCAACAGCATGATGTCAACATCAACAGCATGATGTCAACACAACAGCATGATGACAACATCAACAGCATGATGACAACATCAACAGCATGATGACAACATCAACAGCATGATGACAACATCACACAGCATGATGATATCAACATCAACAGCATGATGACAACATCAACAGCATGATGACAACATCAACAGCATGATGACAACATCAACAGCATGATGTCAACATCAACAGCATGATGACAACATCAACAGCATGATGACAACATCAACAGCATGATGACAACATCAACAGCATGATTTCAACATCAACAGCATGATGACAACATCAACAGCATGATGACAACACAACAGCATGATGTCAACATCAACAGCATGATGACAACACAACAGCATGATGACAACATCAACAGCATGATGTCAACATCAACAGCATGATGACAACACAACAGCATGATATCAACACAACAGCATGATGACAGCATGATGATGTCAACATCAACAGCATGATGACAACATCAACAGCATGATGACAACATCAACAGCATGATGACAACATCAACAGCATGATGACAACACAACAGCATGATGTCAACATCAACAGCATGATGACAACACAACAGCATGATGACAACATCAACAGCATGATGACAACACAACAGCATGATGACAACATCAACAGCATGATGACAACACAACAGCATGATGTCAACATCAACAGCATGATGACAACATCAACAGCATGATGACAACATCAACAGCATGATGTCAACATCAACAGCATGATGTCAACATCAACAGCATGATGACAACACAACAGCATGATGTCAACATCAACAGCATGATGTCAACATCAACAGCATGATGACAACATCAACAGCATGATGTCAACATCAACAGCATGATGTCAACATCAACAGCATGATGACAACATCAACAGCATGATGTCAACATCAACAGCATGATGACAACATCAACAGCATGATGACAACACAACAGCATGATGACAACATCAACAGCATGATGTCAACATCAACAGCATGATGACAACATCAACAGCATGATGTCAACATCAACAGCATGATGACAACATCAACAGCATGATGATAACATCAACAGCATGATGTCAACATCAACAGCATGATGACAACATCAACAGCATGATGACAACATCAACAGCATGATGTCAACATCAACAGCATGATGACAACACAACAGCATGATGTCAACATCAACAGCATGATGACAACATCAACAGCATGATGACAACATCAACAGCATGATGACAACACAACAGCATGATGTCAACATCAACAGCATGATGTCAACACAACAGCATGATGTCAACACAACAGCATGATGTCAACACAACAGCATGATGTCAACACAACAGCATGATGTCAACATCAACAGCATGATGACAACATCAACAGCATGATGTCAACATCAACAGCATGATGACAACATAAACAGCATGATATCAACACAACAGCATGATGACAACATCAACAGCATGATGTCAACATCAACAGCATGATGTCAACATCAACAGCATGATGTCAACACAACAGCATGATGACAACATCAACAGCATGATGACAACATCAACAGCATGATGACAACATCAACAGCATGATGACAACATCAACAGCATGATGACAACATCAACAGCATGATGACAACATCAACAGCATGATATCAACATCAACAGCATGATGACAACATCAACAGCATGATGACAACATCAACAGCATGATGACAACATCAACAGCATGATGTCAACATCAACAGCATGATGACAACATCAACAGCATGATGACAACATCAACAGCATGATGACAACATCAACAGCATGATTTCAACATCAACAGCATGATGACAACATCAACAGCATGATGACAACACAACAGCATGATGTCAACATCAACAGCATGATGACAACACAACAGCATGATGACAACATCAACAGCATGATGTCAACATCAACAGCATGATGACAACACAACAGCATGATATCAACACAACAGCATGATGACAACATCAACAGCATGATGTCAACATCAACAGCATGATGACAACATCAACAGCATGATGACAACATCAACAGCATGATGACAACATCAACAGCATGATGACAACACAACAGCATGATGTCAACATCAACAGCATGATGACAACACAACAGCATGATGACAACATCAACAGCATGATGACAACACAACAGCATGATGACAACATCAACAGCATGATGACAACACAACAGCATGATGACAACATCAACAGCATGATGACAACATCAACAGCATGATGTCAACATCACAGCATGATGTCAACATCAACAGCATGATGACAACATCAACAGCATGATGTCAACATCAACAGCATGATGACAACACAACAGCATGATGTCAACATCAACAGCATGATGTCAACATCAACAGCATGATGACAACATCAACAGCATGATGTCAACATCAACAGCATGATGACAACACAACAGCATGATATCAACATCAACAGCATGATGTCAACATCAACAGCATGATGTCAACATCAACAGCATGATGACAACATCAACAGCATGATGACAACACAACAGCATGATGACAACATCAACAGCATGATGTCAACATCAACAGCATGATGACAACATCAACAGCATGATGTCAACATCAACAGCATGATGACAACATCAACAGCATGATGATAACATCAACAGCATGATGTCAACATCAACAGCATGATGACAACATCAACAGCATGATGTCAACATCAACAGCATGATGACAACATCAACAGCATGATGTCAACATCAACAGCATGATGACAACACAACAGCATGATGTCAACATCAACAGCATGATGACAACATCAACAGCATGATGACAACATCAACAGCATGATGACAACATCAACAGCATGATGTCAACATCAACAGCATGATGTCAACACAACAGCATGATGTCAACACAACAGCATGATGTCAACACAACAGCATGATGTCAACACAACAGCATGATGTCAACATCAACAGCATGATGTCAACACAACAGCATGATGTCAACACAACAGCATGATGTCAACACAACAGCATGATGTCAACACAACAGCATGATGTCAACATCAACAGCATGATATCAACATCAACAGCATGATGTCAACACAACAGCATGATGTCAACACAACAGCATGATGTCAACACAACAGCATGATGTCAACACAACAGCATGATGTCAACATCAACAGCATGATGACAACACAACAGCATGATGACAACATCAACAGCATGATGACAACACAACAGCATGATGTCAACACAACAGCATGATGTCAACACAACAGCATGATGTCAACACAACAGCATGATGTCAACACAACAGCATGATGTCAACACAACAGCATGATGACAACACAACAGCATGATGACAACACAACAGCATGATGACAACATCAACAGCATGATGTCAACACAACAGCATGATGTCAACACAACAGCATGATGTCAACACAACAGCATGATGTCAACACAACAGCATGATATCAACATCAACAGCATGATGTCAACATCAACAGCATGATGTCAACATCAACAGCATGATGTCAACACAACAGCATGATGTCAACATCAACAGCATGATGACAACATCAACAGCATGATGTCAACATCAACAGCATGATGACAACATCAACAGCATGATGACAACATCAACAGCATGATGTCAACATCAACAGCATGATGTCAACATCAACAGCATGATGACAACACAACAGCATGATGTCAACATCAACAGCATGATGACAACATCAACAGCATGATGTCAACATCAACAGCATGATGACAACACAACAGCATGATGACAACATCAACAGCATGATGTCAACATCAACAGCATGATGACAACATCAACAGCATGATGTCAACATCAACAGCATGATGACAACACAACAGCATGATGTCAACATCAACAGCATGATGACAACATCAACAGCATGATGACAACATCAACAGCATGATGACAACATCAACAGCATGATGACAACATCAACAGCATGATGACAACACAACAGCATGATGTCAACATCAACAGCATGATGACAACATCAACAGCATGATCAACAGCATGATGACAACATCAACAGCATGATGACAACATCAACAGCATGATGACAACATCAACAGCATGATGTCAACATCAACAGCATGATGACAACACAACAGCATGATGACAACATCAACAGCATGATGACAACATCAACAGCATGATGACAACACAACACATGATGACAACAACAGCATGATGTCAACATCAACAGCATGATGTCAACATCAACAGCATGATGTCAACACAACAGCATGATGACAACATCAACAGCATGATATCAACATCAGCATGATGTCAACATCAACAGCATGATGTCAACACAACAGCATGATGTCAACACAACAGCATGATGTCAACATCAACTGCATGATGTCAACAACAGCATGATGTCAACACAACAGCATGATGTCAACACAACAGCATGATGTCAACACAACAGCATGATGTCAACACAACAGCATGATGTCAACATCAACAGCATGATGTCAACATGATGTCAACAGCATGATGTCAACACACAGCATGATGTCAACAACAGCATGATGTCAACACAACAGCATGATGTCAACATCAACAGCATGATATCAACATCAACAGCATGATGTCAACACAACAGCATGATGTCAACACAACAGCATGATGTCAACACAACAGCATGATGTCAACACAACAGCATGATGTCAACACAACAGCATGATGTCAACACAACAGCATGATGTCAACACAACATCATGATGTCAACACAACAGCATGATGTCAACACAACAGCATGATGACAACACAACAGCATGATGACAACATCAACAGCATGATGACAACATCAACAGCATGATGACAACATCAACAGCATGATGACAACATCAACAGCATGATATCAACATCAACAGCATGATGACAACATCAACAGCATGATGACAACATCAACAGCATGATGTCAACATCAACAGCATGATGACAACATCAACAGCATGATGACAACATCAACAGCATGATGACAACACAACAGCATGATGACAACACAACAGCATGATGACAACATCAACAGCATGATGACAACACAACAGCATGATGACAACACAACAGCATGATGACAACACAACAGCATGATGTCAACATCAACAGCATGATGTCAACATCAACAGCATGATGACAACACAACAGCATGATGACAACACAACAGCATGATGTCAACACAACAGCATGATGACAACATCAACAGCATGATGACAACATCAACAGCATGATGACAACACAACAGCATGATGTCAACATCAACAGCATGATGACAACACAACAGCATGATGACAACATCAACAGCATGATGTCAACATCAACAGCATGATGACAACACAACAGCATGATATCAACACAAGCATGATGTCAACATCAACAGCATGATGACAACATCAACAGCATGATGTCAACATCAACAGCATGATGACAACATCAACAGCATGATGACAACACAACAGCATGATGTCAACATCAACAGCATGATGACAACACAACAGCATGATGACAACATCAACAGCATGATGACAACATCAACAGCATGATGTCAACATCAACAGCATGATGACAACATCAACAGCATGATGACAACATCAACAGCATGATGTCAACATCAACAGCATGATGTCAACATCAACAGCATGATGACAACACAACAGCATGATGACAACATCAACATCACATCAACAGCATGATGACAACATCAACAGCATGATGACAACATCAACAGCATGATGTCAACATCAACAGCATGATGTCAACATCAACAGCATGATGACAACATCAACAGCATGACAACACAACAGCATGATGACAACATCAACAGCATGATGACAACATCAACAGCATGATGACAACACAACAGCATGATGACAACACAACAGCATGATGACAACACAACAGCATGATGTCAACATCAACAGCATGATGTCAACATCAACAGCATGATGACAACACAACAGCATGATGACAACACAACAGCATGATGTCAACACAACAGCATGATGACAACATCAACAGCATGATGACAACATCAACAGCATGATGACAACACAACAGCATGATGTCAACATCAACAGCATGATGACAACACAACAGCATGATGACAACATCAACAGCATGATGTCAACATCAACAGCATGATGACAACACAACAGCATGATATCAACACAACAGCATGATGTCAACATCAACAGCATGATGACAACATCAACAGCATGATGACAACATCAACAGCATGATGACAACATCAACAGCATGATGACAACACAACAGCATGATGTCAACATCAACAGCATGATGACAACACAACAGCATGATGACAACATCAACAGCATGATGACAACACAACAGCATGATGTCAACATCAACAGCATGATGACAACATCAACAGCATGATGACAACATCAACAGCATGATGTCAACATCAACAGCATGATGACAACATCAACAGCATGATGTCAACATCAACAGCATGATGTCAACATCAACAGCATGATGACAACACAACAGCATGATGTCAACATCAACAGCATGATGTCAACATCAACAGCATGATGACAACATCAACAGCATGATGTCAACATCAACAGCATGATGACAACACAACAGCATGATGACAACACAACAGCATGATGACAACATCAACAGCATGATGTCAACATCAACAGCATGATGACAACATCAACAGCATGATGTCAACATCAACAGCATGATGACAACATCAACAGCATGATGTCAACATCAACAGCATGATGTCAACATCAACAGCATGATGACAACATCAACAGCATGATGTCAACATCAACAGCATGATGACAACATCAACAGCATGATGTCAACATCAACAGCATGATGACAACACAACAGCATGATGTCAACATCAACAGCATGATGACAACATCAACAGCATGATGACAACATCAACAGCATGATGACAACATCAACAGCATGATGTCAACATCAACAGCATGATGTCAACACAACAGCATGATGTCAACACAACAGCATGATGTCAACACAACAGCATGATGTCAACACAACAGCATGATGTCAACATCAACAGCATGATGTCAACACAACAGCATGATGTCAACACAACAGCATGATGTCAACACAACAGCATGATGTCAACACAACAGCATGATGTCAACAGCATGATGTCAACATCAACAGCATGATATCAACATCAACAGCATGATGTCAACACAACAGCATGATGTCAACACAACAGCATGATGTCAACACAACAGCATGATGTCAACACAACAGCATGATGTCAACATCAACAGCATGATGACAACACAACAGCATGATGACAACATCAACAGCATGATGACAACACAACAGCATGATGTCAACACAACAGCATGATGTCAACATCAACAGCATGATGTCAACACAACAGCATGATGTCAACACAACAGCATGATGTCAACACAACAGCATGATGACAACACAACAGCATGATGACAACACAACAGCATGATGACAACATCAACAGCATGATGTCAACACAACAGCATGATGTCAACACAACAGCATGATGTCAACACAACAGCATGATGTCAACACAACAGCATGATATCAACATCAACAGCATGATGTCAACATCAACAGCATGATGTCAACACAACAGCATGATGTCAACACAACAGCATGATGTCAACACAACAGCATGATGTCAACACAACAGCATGATATCAACATCAACAGCATGATGTCAACATCAACAGCATGATGTCAACATCAACAGCATGATGACAACATCAACAGCATGATGTCAACATCAACAGCATGATGACAACATCAACAGCATGATGACAACATCAACAGCATGATGTCAACATCAACAGCATGATGTCAACATCAACAGCATGATGACAACACAACAGCATGATGTCAACATCAACAGCATGATGTCAACATCAACAGCATGATGACAACATCAACAGCATGATGTCAACATCAACAGCATGATGTCAACATCAACAGCATGATGACAACACAACAGCATGATGTCAACATCAACAGCATGATGACAACATCAACAGCATGATGACAACACAACAGCATGATGACAACATCAACAGCATGATGTCAACATCAACAGCATGATGACAACATCAACAGCATGATGTCAACATCAACAGCATGATGTCAACATCAACAGCATGATGACAACACAACAGCATGATGTCAACATCAACAGCATGATGACAACATCAACAGCATGATGACAACACAACAGCATGATGACAACATCAACAGCATGATGTCAACATCAACAGCATGATGACAACATCAACAGCATGATGTCAACATCAACAGCATGATGACAACATCAACAGCATGATGATAACATCAACAGCATGATGTCAACATCAACAGCATGATGACAACATCAACAGCATGATGTCAACATCAACAGCATGATGACAACATCAACAGCATGATGTCAACATCAACAGCATGATGACAACACAACAGCATGATGTCAACATCAACAGCATGATGACAACATCAACAGCATGATGACAACACAACAGCATGATGACAACATCAACAGCATGATGTCAACATCAACAGCATGATGACAACATCAACAGCATGATGTCAACATCAACAGCATGATGACAACATCAACAGCATGATGATAACATCAACAGCATGATGTCAACATCAACAGCATGATGACAACATCAACAGCATGATGTCAACATCAACAGCATGATGACAACATCAACAGCATGATGTCAACATCAACAGCATGATGTCAACATCAACAGCATGATGACAACACAACAGCATGATGTCAACATCAACAGCATGATGACAACATCAACAGCATGATGACAACATCAACAGCATGATGACAACATCAACAGCATGATGTCAACATCAACAGCATGATGACAACATCAACAGCATGATGATAACATCAACAGCATGATGTCAACATCAACAGCATGATGACAACATCAACAGCATGATGTCAACATCAACAGCATGATGACAACATCAACAGCATGATGTCAACATCAACAGCATGATGACAACACAACAGCATGATGTCAACATCAACAGCATGATGACAACATCAACAGCATGATGACAACATCAACAGCATGATGACAACACAACAGCATGATGTCAACATCAACAGCATGATGTCAACACAACAGCATGATGTCAACACAACAGCATGATGTCAACACAACAGCATGATGTCAACACAACAGCATGATGTCAACATCAACAGCATGATGTCAACACAACAGCATGATGTCAACACAACAGCATGATGTCAACACAACAGCATGATGTCAACATCAACAGCATGATATCAACATCAACAGCATGATGTCAACACAACAGCATGATGTCAACACAACAGCATGATGTCAACACAACAGCATGATGTCAACACAACAGCATGATGTCAACATCAACAGCATGATGACAACACAACAGCATGATGACAACATCAACAGCATGATGACAACACAACAGCATGATGACAACACAACAGCATGATATCAACATCAACAGCATGATGTCAACATCAACAGCATGATGTCAACATCAACAGCATGATGTCAACACAACAGCATGATGTCAACACAACAGCATGATGTCAACATCAACAGCATGATGACAACATCAACAGCATGATGTCAACATCAACAGCATGATGACAACATCAACAGCATGATGACAACATCAACAGCATGATGTCAACATCAACAGCATGATGTCAACATCAACAGCATGATGACGACACAACAGCATGATGTCAACATCAACAGCATGATGACAACATCAACAGCATGATGTCAACATCAACAGCATGATGACAACACAACAGCATGATGACAACATCAACAGCATGATGTCAACATCAACAGCATGATGACAACATCAACAGCATGATGTCAACATCAACAGCATGATGACAACACAACAGCATGATGTCAACATCAACAGCATGATGACAACATCAACAGCATGATGACAACATCAACAGCATGATGACAACACAACAGCATGATGACAACATCAACAGCATGATGACAACATCAACAGCATGATGTCAACATCAACAGCATGATGACAACATCAACAGCATGATGTCAACACAACAGCATGATGTCAACACAACAGCATGATGTCAACACAACAGCATGATGTCAACACAACAGCATGATGTCAACATCAACAGCATGATGTCAACATCAACAGCATGATGACAACATCAACAGCATGATGACAACATCAACAGCATGATGTCAACATCAACAGCATGATGTCAACACAACAGCATGATGTCAACACAACAGCATGATGTCAACATCAACAGCATGATGTCAACACAACAGCATGATGTCAACACAACAGCATGATGTCAACACAACAGCATGATGTCAACATCAACAGCATGATGACAACATCAACAGCATGATGTCAACACAACAGCATGATGACAACACAACAGCATGATGACAACATCAACAGCATGATGTCAACATCAACAGCATGATGACAACATCAACAGCATGATGTCAACATCAACAGCATGATGACAACACAACAGCATGATGTCAACATCAACAGCATGATGACAACATCAACAGCATGATGACAACATCAACAGCATGATGACAACACAACAGCATGATGACAACATCAACAGCATGATGACAACACAACAGCATGATGTCAACATCAACAGCATGATGACAACACAACAGCATGATGTCAACATCAACAGCATGATGACAACATCAATAGCATGATGTCAACACCAACAGCATGATGACAACACAACAGCATGATGTCAACATCAACAGCATGATGACAACACAACAGCATGATGTCAACACAACAGCATGATGTCAACACAACAGCATGATGTCAACACAACAGCATGATGTCAACACAACAGCATGATGACAACACAACAGCATGATGACAACACAACAGCATGATGACAACATCAACAGCATGATGACAACATCAACAGCATGATGTCAACACAACAGCATGATGTCAACACAACAGCATGATGTCAACACAACAGCATGATGTCAACACAACAGCATGATATCAACATCAACAGCATGATGTCAACATCAACAGCATGATGTCAACATCAACAGCATGATGTCAACACAACAGCATGATGTCAACACAACAGCATGATGTCAACATCAACAGCATGATGACAACATCAACAGCATGATGTCAACATCAACAGCATGATGACAACATCAACAGCATGATGACAACATCAACAGCATGATGTCAACATCAACAGCATGATGACAACATCAACAGCATGATGACAACATCAACAGCATGATGTCAACATCAACAGCATGATGTCAACATCAACAGCATGATGACAACACAACAGCATGATGTCAACATCAACAGCATGATGACAACATCAACAGCATGATGTCAACATCAACAGCATGATGACAACACAACAGCATGATGACAACATCAACAGCATGATGTCAACATCAACAGCATGATGACAACATCAACAGCATGATGTCAACATCAACAGCATGATGACAACACAACAGCATGATGTCAACATCAACAGCATGATGACAACATCAACAGCATGATGACAACATCAACAGCATGATGACAACATCAACAGCATGATGACAACATCACAGCATGATGACAACACAACAGCATGATGTCAACATCAACAGCATGATGACAACATCAACAGCATGATGTCAACATCAACAGCATGATGACAACATCAACAGCATGATGTCAACACCAACAGCATGATGACAACACAACAGCATGATGTCAACATCAACAGCATGATGACAACACAACAGCATGATGACAACATCAACAGCATGATGACAACATCAACAGCATGATGACAACACAACAGCATGATGACAACACAACAGCATGATGTCAACATCAACTGCATGATGTCAACATCAACAGCATGATGTCAACACAACAGCATGATGACAACATCAACAGCATGATATCAACATCAACTGCATGATGTCAACATCAACAGCATGATGTCAACACAACAGCATGATGTCAACACAACAGCATGATGTCAACATCAACTGCATGATGTCAACACAACAGCATGATGTCAACACAACAGCATGATGTCAACACAACAGCATGATGTCAACACAACAGCATGATGTCAACATCAACAGCATGATGTCAACACAACAGCATGATGTCAACACAACAGCATGATGTCAACACAACAGCATGATGTCAACACAACAGCATGATGTCAACACAACAGCATGATGTCAACATCAACAGCATGATATCAACATCAACAGCATGATGTCAACACAACAGCATGATGTCAACACAACAGCATGATGTCAACACAACAGCATGATGTCAACACAACAGCATGATGTCAACATCAACAGCATGATGTCAACACAACAGCATGATGTCAACACAACAGCATGATGTCAACACAACAGCATGATGTCAACACAACAGCATGATGTCAACACAACAGCATGATGACAACACAACAGCATGATGACAACACAACAGCATGATGTCAACATCAACAGCATGATGACAACATCAACAGCATGATGTCAACACAACAGCATGATGTCAACACAACAGCATGATGTCAACACAACAGCATGATGTCAACACAACAGCATGATATCAACATCAACAGCATGATGTCAACATCAACAGCATGATGTCAACATCAACAGCATGATGTCAACACAACAGCATGATGTCAACACAACAGCATGATGTCAACATCAACAGCATGATGACAACATCAACAGCATGATGTCAACATCAACAGCATGATGACAACATCAACAGCATGATGTCAACACAACAGCATGATGTCAACATCAACAGCATGATGACAACATCAACAGCATGATGTCAACACAACAGCATGATGTCAACATCAACAGCATGATGACAACATCAACAGCATGATGTCAACACCAACAGCATGATGACAACATCAACAGCATGATGACAACATCAACAGCATGATGTCAACATCAACAGCATGATGACAACATCAACAGCATGATGACAACATCAACAGCATGATGACAACATCAACAGCATGATGACAACATCAACAGCATGATGACAACATCAACAGCATGATGACAACATCAACAGCATGATGACAACATCAACAGCATGATATCAACATCAACAGCATGATGACAACATCAACAACATGATGACAACATCAACAGCATGATGACAACATCAACAGCATGATGTCAACATCAACAGCATGATGACAACATCAACAGCATGATGACAACATCAACAGCATGATGACAACATCAACAGCATGATTTCAACATCAACAGCATGATGACAACATCAACAGCATGATGACAACATCAACAGCATGATTTCAACATCAACAGCATGATGACAACATCAACAGCATGATGACAACATCAACAGCATGATGACAACATCAACAGCATGATATCAACATCAACAGCATGATATCAACACCAACAGCATGATGACAACATCAACAGCATGATTTCAACACCAACAGCATGATATCAACACCAACAGCATGATATCAACACCAACAGCATGATATCAACATCAACAGCATGATATCAACACCAACAGCATGATATCAACACCAACAGAATGATTTCAACATCAACAGCATGATGACAACATCAACAGCATGATGACAACATCAACAGCATGATATCAACATCAACTGCATGATATCAACATCAACAGCATGATGACAACATCAACAGCATGATGACAACATCAACAGCATGATGACAACATCAACAGCGTGATGACAACATCAACAGCATGATGACAACATCAACAGCATGATGACAACATCAACAGCATGATGACAACATCACCAGCATGATATCAACATCAACAGCATGATGACAACATCAACAGCATGATGTCAACATCAACAGCATGATGTCAACATCAACAGCATGATGTCAACATCAACAGCATGATGACAACATCAACAGCATGATGACAACATCAACAGCATGATGACAACATCAACAGCATGATATCAACATCAACAGCATGATATCAACACCAACAGCATGATGACAACATCAACAGCATGATATCAACATCAACAGCATGATATCAACATCAGCAGCATGATGACAACTTCAATGGAAACATGATGACAATATCAACAGCATGATGACAATATCAACAGCATGATGACAACAACAACAGCATGATGACAACATCAACAGCATGATGACAACATCAACGACAACATGATGACAACATGATGACAACATCAACAGCATGATGACAACATCAACAGCATGATGACAACATCAATGACAACATGATGACAACATCAACAGCATGATGACAACATCAACAGCATGATATCAACATCAATAGCATGATATCAACATCAGCAGCATGATGACAACTTCAATGGAAACATGATGACAATATCAACAGCATGATGACAATATCAACAGCATGATGACAACAACAACAGCATGATGACAACATCAACGACAACATCAATGACAACATGATGACAACATCAACAGCATGATATCAACATCAACAGCATGATATCAACAACAACAGCATGATATCAACAACAACAGCATGATATCAACAACAACAGCATGATATCAACATCAACAGCATGATATCAACATCAACTGCATGATGACAACATCAACAGCATGATATCAACATCAACAGCATGATGACAACATCAACAGCATGATGACAACATCAACAGCATGATGACAACATCAACAGCATGATGACAACATCAACAGCATGATGACAACATCAACAGCATGATGACAACATCAACAGCATGATGACAACATCGAACGTTCTTCTCCTCAACTGAACATTCTCCGCCTCATCTGAATTTCCTCACCCTCATCTGAACGTTATTCTCCTCATCTGAACGTTCTTCTCCTCATCTGAACGTTCTCCCCCTCATCTGAACGTTATTCTCCTCATCTGAACGTTATTCTCCTCATCTGAACGTTCTCCCCCTCATCTGAATGTCCTCACCCTCATCTGAACGTTATTCTCCTCATCTGAATGTTCTCCCCCTCATCTGAATGTCCTCACCCTCATCTGAACGTTATTCTCCTCATCTGAACGTTCTCCCCCTCATCTAAACGTTCTTCTCCTCATCTGAACGTTCTCCGCCTCATCTGAATGTTCTCCCCTCATCTGAATGTTCTCTCCTCATCTGAATGTTCTCCCCTCATCTGAATGTTCTCCCCTCATCTGAACGTTCTCCGCCTCATCTGAATGTTCTCTCCTCATCTGAATGTTCTCCCCTCATCTGAATGTTCTCTCCTCATCTGAATGTTCTCCCCTCATCTGAATGTTCTCCCCTCATCTGAATGTTCTCTCCTCATCTGAACGTTCTCCGCCTCATCTGAATGTTCTCTCCTCATCTGAATGTTCTCCCCTCATCTGAATGTTCTCTCCTCATCTGAATGTTCTCCCCTCATCTGAATGTTCTCCCCTCATCTGAATGTTCTCCCCTCATCTGAATGTTCTCTCCTCATCTGAATGTTCTCTCCTCATCTGAATGTTCTCCCCTCATCTGAATGTTCTCCCCTCATCTGAATGTTCTCCCCTCATCTGAATGTTCTTCCCCTATGGCCTTGGTTCTTCTCCACGTTGAGAGCAACAAGCCAGAGGCGTTGATTTCACATGCTTGACTTGAACAATCAAACATTTCACAGGAAAATGCAGGAAATATTGGCATTTACTCACATTCTCCAACAGGTCCTGAGGGTAGACTTGTACCTGATGAATGAACATGAGCTAGAACAAGAAATGCTCTCTGGAGAGAGGGTGTATGGGGGTTTTGCTAGTAGGGCAATTCTGTATGAAAGCTTAATGTATAACAAAAAACCCAGACTGCCAGTTGAACAAATAAATAAAAATATTACACTGGAAATAATGAGGCAACCTGTAGAATGTAAAGCACTTTGAATACTGTGCTGTGTTGAAACCGGTGCCTACAGATAGCTATGGATTTGTGCTTCCGAATGATCATATCAGTCATTGTGCGAGGTCTACTGTATGCACATTGACAGTAAAGAGCATATTTCACGTTTCTAAATGTCTGTGGACTGTAAACATTCCACATATGAATACACACAGCATTGACACTATGGTACTATGGCCTGATGTGGTGTTTGTCTGATTGTCCGTCTGTCTGTCTGTCTGACTGGAGTGGTGTGGAGTTTTGTTCCTTTGGGTTGTGTTGTACTAGATTGGTTTGGGATGTGTTGTACTAGGTTGGTTTGGGTTGTGTTGTACTAGGTTGGTTTGGGTTGGGTTGTACTAGGTTGGTTTAGGTTGTGTTGTGTTGTACTAGGTTGGTTTAGGTTGTGTTGTACTAGGTTGGTTTGGGTTGTGTTGTTTTAGGTTGTGTTGTGTTGTACTAGGTTGGTTTGAGTTGTGTTGTACTAGGTTGGTTTGGGTTGTGTTGTGTTGTACTAGGTTGGTTTGGGTTGTGTTGTTTTAGGTTGTGTTGTACTAGGTTGGTTTGGGTTGTGTTGTACTAGGTTGGTTTGGGTTGTGTTGTACTAGGTTGGTTTGGGTTGTGTTGTACTAGGTTGGTTTGGGTTGTGTTGTACTAGGTTGGTTTGGATTGTGTTGTACTAGGTTGGGTTGTGTTGTGTTGTACTAGGTTGGTTTGGGTTGTGCTGTACTAGGTTGGGTTGTGTTGTACTAGGTTGGTTTAGGTTGTGTTGTGTTGTACTAGGTTGGTTTAGGTTGTGTTGTGTTGTACTAGGTTGGTTTAGGTTGTATTGTGTTGTACTAGGTTGGTTTAGGTTGTGTTGTACTAGGTTGGTTTGGGTTGTGTTGTTTTAGGTTGTGTTGTGTTGTACTAGGTTGGTTTGTGTTGTACTAGATTGGTTTGGGTTGTGTTGTACTAGGTTGGTTTAGGTTGTGTTGTGTTGTACTAGGTTGGTTTGTGTTGTACTAGATTGGTTTGGGTTGTGTTGTACTAGGTTGGTTTAGGTTGTGTTGTGTTGTACTAGGTTGGTTTGGGTTGTGTTGTACTAGGTTGGTTTGGGTTGTGTCGTACTAGGTTGGTTTAGGTTGTGTTGTGTCGTACTAGGTTGGTTTAGGTTGTGTTGTACTAGGTTGGTTTAGGTTGTGTTGTGTCGTACTAGGTTGGTTTAGGTTGTGTTGTGTTATACTAGGTTGGTTTGTGTTGTACTAGATTGGTTTGGGTTGTGTTGTACTAGGTTGGTTTAGGTTGTGTTGTGTTGTACTAGGTTGGTTTAGGTTGTGTTGTGTTGTACTAGGTTGGTTTGAGTTGTTGCTTTGTGTCCATTGTGACTACTGATAATACATTGAAGTAATACTTTATTTGCTAGTGCTGGCCGTCTTTCTCATGCAAGCCATGTTAAAAGACATGGAGATCTCTGGAAGAGCTGGGAATGATCCCTTGGGGAATTGTTCACCACAAATGAAATCCTTGAATCATGAATACTCTGAAGGTAAACTGCTATTTAAGGCTTCCTATGGCTTCTTAATGTATGTTTTGTCCTACCTCTGTGGATAATGATTGGATGTACCATATTGCCTTTTTATTTATCTTCGACCTGAATGTTTTTCAGGTGGCAATTTAGCTTTTTGTAAATATCCTAAATGAATGTGAAGCCAGAGCATTGTGAGAAGACATTACAGATCCGCTCCAGGCTGTATTATATGGGAGGGAAATTGCATTTTCACAGCGCGATATAATGAATGACTTTGTGCAGTTAGGCAGAGAGTCAGAGACACATTTACGTCTCACACATTTTGTCCACAAATTGCATGTTCTGTTTCAATCAAGCTTGCTACATAAGAGAAAAATACAATCACTGGCCAGTATATTAGGTACACCACCCCCGTTCACAAAAAAGGATTGCTCTATTCAGACAGTGATTCATGTGTCCGTGGCTTGCTATTCAAAGGAAGACAGGCATCGAGGCATTCAGATACTGTTCGGTTGAATGTTAGAATGGGCAAAACAAGTGACTTTGAGCGTGGTATGATCCTCGGTGCGAGGCGCGCCGGATCCATTATCTCAGAAATGGCCACCATCCAGGACCTTTCACTCATGACAGGGTTTAGGGTTTACAGGGAATGGTGAGACACAAAAAACATCCAGTAACCGGCAGTCCTGTGGGTGAAAACAACTTGTTGATGAGAGGTCAAAGGAGAATGGCAAGAATTGTTCAAGCTAACAGGTGGGCCACAAGCCAACAAATAACGGTGCAGTTCAACAGTGGTGTGCAGAACGGCATCTCGGAACACACAACTCAGCGATTCTTGTCACAGACGGGCTATTGCAGCAGACGACCACACCGGGTTCCACGCCTGGAACATGACAGCTAGTTCAGTTGACTTGAGTGGCCTGCTCAGTCCCCAGCCCTCAACCCTATAGAGCATCTTTGGGATGAGACAGAACGGGCTGATCACAGCATGAACATACTACTGTCCAATCTGCAGCAACTGTGCGATGCTATCGCGTCAGCATGGACCAACATCCCTGTGGAATGACACCTTGAAGAATGCCCTGAAGGATTCAAGCTGTTCTGGAGGCAAAAGGGGGTCTGACCAGGTACTAGATGGATGTACCTAATAAACTGGTCTGTGAGTTTATTATTAAATCAAGACACAGGTGCTAATACAGTTTAGAAATAGTGATTGGTTGACCATAATGAGGTTTGTGTGAGCTGGAAATGATTTGCATTCTTTGACACAATCACAGGCACTTTAACACTTTCAAGGTCCCTTAACTCTATTTTCTAAACTCAGTTTTTGGGGTTTCAAAATTAGTTTTGGGATTTATAAACAAACTTCTTGGCATCTTAAAATCATTTTGGGGATTTTAATACACAATTTTGGGGATTTAGAAACACACATTTGGAAAACCACACATACTGTACGTCCCTGCACTAAATACCGCTATTCATTCTCATTTTGTTTTCTACCCTATGCACATTGAGCGTGGGAAATGTGCTCTACAAATGAAATATTATTATTGTTAATATAAATAGCACAAATGATTGATCTGCATTTACAGCAGCTGGTGTGAATGTCATTAAGCTAAATCTTTATTGGTTGTTTAACCGTGAACCATAACATTTGGGTATTACATATTCTGTTTCACAGGTGGGCTGATAAGCCTAACCTCGACCATCTTTTGAAACATATTGATTAGGCAGTGAACACAGATCATGCAGGCAGAGAGAGTGCAGAGGGTAAATTTGAGACAATTCAGTTCCCACTAATGCACCATTACATGATTAAGAGAAAGTTGTATTCAGGAAGTGAAAGAGTTGTAAAGGTTAGGTATGGTGGTTTATGCTGTATAGTCAATAAGTCAAATTTAGGGTTCAGGCTGAGGTAAGGGGTGAGGGTTGACACGAGGGTGAGGGCTGAGGTAAGGGGTGAGGGTTGACACTAGGGTGAGGGCTGAGGTAAGGGGTGAGGGTTGACACTAGGGTGAGGTTGACACTAGGGTTAGGGTTGACACTAGGGTGAGGGTTGACACTAGGGTGAGGGTTGACACTAGGGTGAAGGTTGACACTAGGGTTAGGGTTGACACTAAGGTTAGGGTTGACACAAGGGTGAGGGTTGACACTAGAGTTAGGGTTGACACTAGGATGAGGGTTGAGGTAAGGGGTGAGGGTTGACACTAGGGTGAGGATTGGCACTTGGGTTATGGTTGACACTAGGGTGAGGGTTGACACTAGGGTTAGGGTTGACACTAGGGTGAGGGTTGACACTAGGGTGAGGGTTGACACTAGGGTGAGGGTTGGGGTAAGGGGTGAGGATTGACACTAGGGTTAGGGTTGACACTAGGGTGAGGTTTGACACTAGGGTGAGGGTTGACACTAGGGTGAGGGTTGACACTAGGGTTAGGGTTGACACTGGGGTTAGGCTGGACACTAGGGTGAGGTTTGACACTAGGGTGAGGGTTGACACTAGGGTGAGGGTTGACACTAGGGTTAGGGTTGAGGTAAGGGGTGAGGGTTGACACTAGGGTTAGGGTTGACACTAGGGTGAGGTTTGACACTAGGGTGAGGGTTGACACTAGGGTTAGGGTTGACACTAGGGTGAGGGTTGACACTAGGGTTAGGGTTGAGGTACGGGGTGAGGGTTGACACTAGGGTTAGGGTTGACACTAGGGTGAGGTTTGACACTAGGGTGAGGGTTGACACTAGGGTTAGGGTTGACACTAGGGTGAGGTTTGACACTAGGGTTAGGGTTTACACTAGGGTGAGGGTTGACACTAGGGTGAGGGTTGACACTAGGGTTAGGGTTGAGGTAAGGGTTTAGGGTTGACACTAGGGTGAGGGTTGATACTAGGGTGAGGGTTTACACTAGGGTTAGGGTTGACACTAGGGTGAGGGTTGACACTAGGTTGAGGGATGACACTAGGGTTAGGGTTGAGGTAAGGGGTGAGAGTTGACACTAGGGTGAGGGTTGACACTAGGGTTAGGGTTGACACGAGGGTGAGGGTTGACACTAGGGTGAGGGTTGACACTAGGGTGAGGGTTGACACTAGGGTTAGGGTTGACACTAGGGTGAGGGTTGACACTAGGGTTAGGGTTGACACTAGGGTGAGGGTTGACACTAGGGTTAGGGTTGACACTAGGGTGAAGTTGACACTAAGGTTAGGGTTGACACTAGGGTGAGGGTTGACACTAGGGTTAGGGTTGACACTAGGGTGAGGGTTGACACTAGGGTTAGGGTTGACACTAGGGTGAGGGTTGAGGTAAGGGGTGAGGGTTGACACTAGGGTTAGGGTTTAGGCTGAGGTAAGGGGTGAGGGTTGACACTAGGGTGAGGGTTGACACTAGGGTGAGGTTGACACTAGGGTTAGGGTTGACACTAAGGTTAGGGTTGACACTAGGGTGAGGATTGACACTAGGGTTAGGGTTGACACTAGGGTGAGGGTTGAGGTACGGGGTGAGGGTTGACACTAGGGTTAGGGTTTAGGCTGAGGTAAGGGGTGAGGGTTGACACTAGGGTGAGGGTTGACACTAGGGTTAGGGTTGACACGAGGGTGAGGGTTGACACTAGGGTGAGGGTTGACACTAGGGTGAGGGTGAGGGTTGACACTAGGGTTAGGGATTGACACTAGGGTGAGGGTTGACACTAGGGTTAGGGTTGACACTAGGGTGAGGGTTGACACTAGGGGGGGTTGACACTAGGGTTAGGGTTGAGGTAAGGGGTGAGGGTTGACACTAGGGTTAGGGTTGACACTAGGGTGAGGGTTGACACTAGGGTGAGGGTTGACACTAGGCTTCGGGTTGACACTAGGGTGAGGGTTGACACTTGGGTTAGGGTTGACACTAGGGTGGGGGTTGACACTAGGGTTAGGGTTGAGGTAAGGGGTTAGGGTTGACACTAGGGTGAGGGTTGACACTAGGGTGAGGTTGACACTACGGTTAGGGTTGACACTAGGGTGAGGGTTGAGGTAAGGGTGAGGGTTGACACTAGGGTTAGGGTTGACACTAGGGTGAGGGTTTGACACTAGGGTGAGGGTTGACACTAGGGTTAGGGTTGACACTAGGGTGAGGGTTGACACTAGGGTGAGGGTTGACACTAGGGTTAGGGTTGACACTGGGGTTAGGGTTGACACTAGGGTGAGGGTTGACACTAGGGTTAGGGTTGACACTTGGGTTAGGGTTGACACTAGGGTGGGGGTTGACACTAGGGTGAGGGTTGACACTAGGGTTAGGGTTGAGGTAAGGGGTTAGGGTTGACACTAGGGTGAGGGTTGACACTAGGGTGAGGTTGACACTAGGGTTAGGGTTGACACTAGGGTGAGGGTTGAGGTAAGGGGTGAGGGTTGACACTAGGGTTAGGGTTGACACTAGGGTGAGGTTTGACACTAGGGTGAGGGTTGACACTAGGGTTAGGGTTGACACTAGGGTGAGTGTTGACACTAGGGTGAGGGTTGACACTAGGGTTAGGGTTGACACTGGGGTTAGGGTTGACACTAGGGTGAGGGTTGACACTAGGGTTAGGGTTGACACTAGGGTGAGAGTTGACACTAGGGTTAGGGCTGAGGTAAGGGGTGAGGTTTGACACTAGGGTTAGGTTGACACTAGGGTGAGGTTTGACACTAGGGTGAGGGTTGACACTAGGGTTAGGTTGGAACTTGGGGGAGGGTTGACACTAGGGTGAGGGTTGACACTAGGGTTAGGGGTTGACACTGGGGTTAGGGTTGACACTAGGGTGAGGTTTGACACTAGGGTGAGGGTTGACACTAGGGTGAGGGTTGACACTAGGGTGAGGGTTGACACTAGGGTTAGGGTTGAGGTAAGGGGTGAGGGTTGACACTAGAGTTAGGGTTGACACTAGGGTGAGGTTTGACACTAGGGTGATGGTTGACACTAGGGTTAGGGTTGACACTAGGGTGAGGTTTGACACTAGGGTTAGGGTTTACACTAGGGTGAGGGTTGACTAGGGTTAGGGTTGACACTAGGGTGAGGGTTGACACTAGGGTTAGGGTTGAGGTAAGGGTTGACACTAGGGTGAGGGACACTGATACTAGGGTGAGGGTTTACACTAGGGTTAGGGTTGACACTAGGGTGAGGGTTGACACTAGGTTGAGGGATGACACTAGGGTTAGGGTTGAGGTAAGGGGTTAGGGTTGACACTAGGGTGAGGTTGACACTAGGGTTAGGGTTGACACTAGGGTGAGGGTTGACACTAGGGTGAGGGTTGACACTAGGGTTAGGGTTGACACTAAGGTTAGGGTTGACACAAGGGTGAGGGTTGACACTAGAGTTAGGGTTGACACTAGGATGAGGGTTGAGGTAAGGGGTGAGGGTTGACACTAGGGTGAGGATTGGCACTTGGGTTATGGTTGACACTAGGGTGAGGGTTGACACTAGGGTTAGGGTTGACACTAGGGTGAGGGTTGACACTAGGGTGAGGGTTGACACTAGGGTGAGGGTTGAGGTAAGGGGTGAGGGTTGACACTAGGGTTAGGGTTGACACTAGGGTGAGGTTTGACACTAGGGTGAGGGTTGACACTAGGGTTAGGGTTGACACTAGGGTGAGGGTTGACACTAGGGTGAGGGTTGACACTAGGGTTAAGGTTGACACTGGGGTTAGGCTGGACACTAGGGTGAGGTTTGACACTAGGGTGAGGTTTGACACTAGGGTGAGGGTTGACACTAGGGTTAGGGTTGAGGTAAGGGGTGAGGGTTGACACTAGGGTTAGGATGGACACTAGGGTGAGGTTTGACACTAGGGTGAGGGTTGACACTAGGGTTAGGGTTGACACTAGGGTGAGGGTTGACACTAGAGTTAGGGTTGACACTAGGGTGAGGTTTGACACTAGGGTGATGGTTGACACTAGGGTTAGGGTTGACACTAGGGTGAGGATTGACACTAGGGTTAGGGTTTACACTAGGGTGAGGGTTGACGCTAGGGTGAGGGTTGACACTAGGGTTAGGGTTGAGGTAAGGGTTTAGGGTTGACACTAGGGTGAGGGTTGATACTAGGGTGAGGGTTTACACTAGGGTTAGGGTTGACACTAGGGTGAGGGTTGACACTAGGTTGAGGGATGACACTAGGGTTAGGGGTGAGGTAAGGGGTTAGGGTTGACACTAGGGTGAGGTTGACACTAGGGTTAGGGTTGACACTAGGGTGAGGGTTGACACTAGGGTGAGGGTTGACACTAGGGTTAGGGTTGACACTAAGGTTAGGGTTGACACAAGGGTGAGGTTTGACACTAGGGTGATGGTTGACACTAGGGTTAGGGTTGACACTAGGGTGAGGTTTGACACTAGGGTTAGGGTTTACACTAGGGTGAGGGTTGACGCTAGGGTGAGGGTTGACACTAGGGTTAGGTTGAGGTAAGGGGGTGAGGGTTGACACTAGGGTGAGGATTGGCACTTGGGTTATGGTTGACACTAGGGTGAGGGTTGACACTAGGGTTAGGTTGACACTAGGGTTAGGGTTGACACTAGGGTGAGGGTTGACACTAGGGTGAGGGTTGAGGTAAGGGGTGAGGGTTGACACTAGGGTTAGGGTTGACACTAGGGTGAGGTTTGACACTAGGGTGAGGGTTGACACTAGGGTTAGGGTTGACACTAGGGTGAGGGTTGACACTAGGGTGAGGGTTGACACTAGGGTTAAGGTTGACACTGGGGTTAGGCTGGACACTAGGGTGAGGTTTGACACTAGGGTGAGGGTTGACACTAGGGTGAGGGTTGACACTAGGGTTAGGGTTGAGGTAAGGGGTGAGGGTTGACACTAGGGTTAGGGTTGACACTAGGGTGAGGGTTGACACTAGGGTTAGGGTTGACACTAGGGTGAGGTTTGACACTAGTGTTAGGGTTCACACTAGGGTGAGGGTTGACACTAGGGTTAGGGTTGAGGTAAGGGTTTAGGGTTGACACTAGGGTGAGGGTTGATACTAGGTGAGGGGTTGACACTAGGGTTAGGGTTGACACTAGGGTGAGGGTTGACACTAGGTTGAGGGATGACACTAGGGTTAGGGTTGAGGTAAGGGGTGAGAGTTGACACTAGGGTGAGGGTTGACACTAGGGTTAGGGTTGACACGAGGGTGAGGGTTGACACTAGGGTGAGGGTTGACACTAGGGTGAGGGTTGACACTAGGGTTAGGGTTGACACTAGGGTGAGGGTTGACACTAGGGTTAGGGTTGACACTAGGGTGAGGGTTGACACTAGGGTTAGGGTTGACACTAGGGTGAAGTTGACACTAAGGTTAGGGTTGACACTAGGGTGAGGGTTGACACTAGGGTTAGGGTTGACACTAGGGTGAGGGTTGAGGTAAGGGGTGAGGGTTGACACTAGGGTTAGGGTTTAGGCTGAGGTAAGGGGTGAGGGTTGACACTAGGGTGAGGGTTGACACTAGGGTGAGGTTGACACTAGGGTTAGGGTTGACACTATGGTTAGGGTTGACACTAGGGTGAGGGTTGACACTAGGGTTAGGGTTGACACTAGGGTGAGGGTTGAGGTAAGGGGTGAGGGTTGACACTAGGGTTAGGGTTTAGGCTGAGGCAAGGGGTGAGGGTTGACACTAGGGTGAGGGTTGACACTAGGGTTAGGGTTGACACGAGGGTGAGGGTTGACACTAGGGTGAGGGTTGACACTAGGGTGAGGGTTGACACTAGGGTTAGGGTTGACACTAGGGTGAGGGTTGACACTAGGGTTAGGGTTGACACTAGGGTGAGGGTTGACACTAGGGGGGTTGACACTAGGGTTAGGGTTGAGGTAAGGGGTGAGGGTTGACACTAGGGTGAGGGTTGACACTAGGGTGAGGGTTGACACTAGGCTTCGGGTTGACACTAGGGTGAGGGTTGACACTTGGGTTAGGGTTGACACTAGGGTGGGGGTTGACACTAGGGTGAGGGTTGACACTAGGGTTAGGGTTGAGGTAAGGGGTTAGGGTTGACACTAGGGTGAGGGTTGACACTAGGGTGAGGTTGACACTAGGGTTAGGGTTGACACTAGGGTGAGGGTTGACACTAGGGTGAGGGTTGACACTAGGGTGAGGGTTGACACTAGGGTTAGGGTTGACACTAAGGTTAGGGTTTACACAAGGGTGAGGGTTGACACTAGAGTTAGGGTTGACACTAGGATGAGGGTTGAGGTAAGGGGTGAGGGTTGACACTAGGGTTAGGGTTGACACTAGGGTGAGGTTTGACACTAGGGTGAGGGTTGACACTAGGGTTAGGGTTGACACTAGGGTGAGTGTTGACACTAGGGTGAGGGTTGACACTAGGGTTAGGGTTGACACTGGGGTTAGGGTTGACACTAGGGTGAGGGTTGACACTAGGGTTAGGGTTGACACTAGGGTGAGAGTTGACACTAGGGTTAGGGTTGAGGTAAGGGGTGAGGGTTGACACTAGGGTTAGGGTTGACACTAGGGTGAGGTTTGACACTAGGGTGAGGGTTGACACTAGGGTTAGGGTTGACACTAGGGTGAGGGTTGACACTAGGGTGAGGGTTGACACTAGGGTTAGGGTTGACACTGGGGTTAGGGTTGACACTAGGGTGAGGTTTGACACTAGGGTGAGGGTTGACACTAGGGTGAGGGTTGACACTAGGGTGAGGGTTGACACTAGGGTTAGGGTTGAGGTAAGGGGTGAGGGTTGACACTAGGGTGAGGGTTGACACTAGGGTTAGGGTTGACACTAGGGTGAGGGTTGACACTAGGGTGAGGGTTGACACTAGGGTTAGGGTTGAGGTAAGGGTTTAGGGTTGACACTAGGGTGAGGGTTGATACTAGGGTGAGGGTTTACACTAGGGTTAGGGTTGACACTAGGGTGAGGGTTGACACTATGTTGAGGGATGACACTAGGGTTAGGGTTGAGGTAAGGGGTGAGGTTGACACTAGGGTGAGGGTTGACACTAGGGTTAGGGTTGACACGAGGGTGAGGGTTGACACTAGGGTGAGGGTTGACACTAGGGTTAGGGTTGACACTAGGGTGAGGGTTGACACTAGGGTTAGGGTTGACACTAGGGTGAGGTTGACACTAGGGTTAGGGTTGACACTAGGGTGAAGTGACACTATGGTGGGCTGACACTAAGGTTAGGGTTGACACTAGGGTGAGGGTTGACACTAGGGTTAGGGTTGACACTAGGGTGAGGGTTGAGGTAAGGGGTGAGGGTTGACACTAGGGTTAGGGTTTAGGCTGAGGTAAGGGGTGAGGGTTGACACTAGGGTTAGGGTTGAGGTAAGGGGTGAGGGTTGACACTAGGGTGAGGATTGGCACTTGGGTTAGGGTTGACACTAGGGTGAGGGTTGACACTAGGGTGAGGGTTGACACTAGGGTTAGGGTTGACACTAGGGTGAGGGTTGACACTAGGGTTAGGGTTGACACTAGGGTGAAGTTGACGCTAAGGTTAGGGTTGACACTAGGGTGAGGGTTGACACTAGGGTTAGGGTTGACACTAGGGTGAGCATTGAGGTAAGGGGTGAGGGTTGACACTAGGGTTAGGGTTTAGGCTGAGGTAAGGGGTGAGGGTTGACACTAGGGTTAGGGTTGAGGTAAGGGGTGAGGGTTGACACTAGGGTGAGGATTGGCACTTGGGTTAGGGTTGACACTAGGGTTAGGTTTGACACTAGGGTGAGGGTTGACACTAGGGTGAGGTTTGACACTAGGGTTAGGGTTGACACTAGGGTTGACACTAGGGTGAGGGTTGACACTAGGGTTAGGGTTGACACTAGGGTGAGGTTGAGGTAAGGGGTGAGGGTTGACACTAGGGTCAGGGTTTAGGCTGAGGTAAGGGGTGAGGGTTGACACTAGGGTGAGGATTGGCACTTGGGTTAGGGTTGACACTAGGGTGAGGGTTTACACTAGGGTTAGGGTTGACACTAGGGTTAGGGTTGACACTAAGGTGAGGGTTGACACTAGGGTGAGGGTTGACACTAGGGTTAGGGTTGAGGTAAGGGGTGAGGGTTGACACTAGGGTTAGGGTTGACACTATGGTGAGGTTTGACACTAGGGTGAGGGTTGACACTGGGGTTAGGGTTGACACTAGGGTGAGGGTTGACACTAGGGTGAGGGTTGACACTAGGGTGAGGGTTGACACTAGGGTTAGGGTTGAGGTAAGGGGTGAGGGTTGACACTAGGGTTAGGGTTGACACTAGGGTGAGGTTTGACACTAGGGTGAGGGTTGACACTAGGGTTAGGGTTGACACTAGGGTGAGGGTTGACACTAGGGTGAGGGTTGACACTAGGGTGAGGTTTGACACTAGGGTTAGGGTTTACACTAGGGTTAGGGTTGACACTAGGGTTAGGGTTGAGGTAAGGGGTTAGGGTTGACACTAGGGTGAGGGTTGATACTAGGGTGAGGGTTTACACTAGGGTTAGGGTTGACACTAGGGTTAGGTTTGAGGTAAGGGGTGAGAGTTGACAATAGGGTGAGGGTTGACACGAGGGTGAGGGTTGACACTAGGGTGAGGGTTGACACTAGGGTTAGGGTTGACACTTGGGTGAGGGTTGACACTAGGGTGAGGGTTGACACTAGGGTTAGGGTTGACACTAGGGTTAGGGTTGACACTAGGGTGAGGGTTGACACTAGGGTTAGGTTTGACACTAGGGTGAGGGTTGAGGTAAGGGGTGAGGGTTGACACTAGGGTTAGGGTTTAGGCTGAGGTAAGGGGTGAGGGTTGACACTAGGGTGAGGGTTGACACTAGGGTTAGGGTTGAGGTAAGGGGTGAGGGTTGACACTAGGGTGAGGATTGGCACTTGGGTTAGGGTTGACACTAGGGTTAGGGTTGACACTAGGGTGAGGGTTGACACTAGGGTGAGGGTTGACACTAGGGTGAGAGTTGACACTAGGGTTAGGGTTGACACTAAGGTTAGGGTTGACACTAGGGTGAGGGTTGACACTAGGGTTAGGGTTGACACTAGGGTGAGGATTGAGGTAAGGGGTGAGGGTTGACACTAGGGTTAGGGTTTAGGCTGAGGTAAGGGGTGAGGGTTGACACTAGGGTGAGGATTGGCACTTGGGTTAGGGTTGACACTAGGGTGAGGGTTGACACTAGGGTGAGGGTTGACACTAGGGTTAGGGTTGACACTAGGGTGAGGGTTGACACTAGGGTGAGGGTTTACACTAGGGTTAGGGTTGAGGTAAGGGGTGAGGGTTGACACTAGGGTTAGGGTTGACACTAGGGTGAGGTTTGACACTAGGGTGAGGGTTGACACTAGGGTTAGGGTTGACACTAGGGTGAGGGTTGACACTAGGGTGAGGGTTGACACTAGGGTGAGAGTTGACACTAGGGTTAGGGTTGACACTGGGGTTAGGGTTGACACTAGGGTGAGGGTTGACACTAGGGTTAGGATTGACACTAGGGTGAGGGTTGAGCCAGGATGTCCATTGAACCAGGATTATTTTGAATTTGATACAATTGTTATTTTGAGTCACATAAAGTTCTTATGATTTAGGTAAACTGATTAATTTCAGATGGGTAAACTTGTTATTTTGTTCATTGAGCCAGGATGTGCTATTTTGATTTGGATAAGGTTCTTATTTTAAGTACGGTAAACATATTGATGAAATTAAATTGGGTAAACTTTTCGAGTTAGTAAATGTATTATTTTAAGCATTATTTTGAGTTGTATCAAATTATTTTCACTTAGGAAAACAGATTGATTAAGTTGTGTAAACATATGCTTTTGAGTTAGATACATGTATTTGAGTTATATCAAATCATTAACACAACCCTAACACTCGCCAGAGGGATTTTCCCCAACACTGACTAGCAGAAACAAGAGGGATAAATAGAAAAGTTAGCCAGAGTAACAGCATTATGAAGAAATGAGAGATCCATTAACTTTCTTCGGGGAACAGGAGGAAAATAACTAAAATTATAAAAGGCATTGGAAGAAAGAGAAAACTCCCCTTCCCCTGTTCCTTTATTGTTCTCCTTTAATCATTTGAATCAACCCAGGTAAAGATTAGCTGCTCTCACCAATGTAATACAGCCTCAAATGAAGCTGCAACAAGGTCCCTTTTTCTTCTCTTTCTCTCTCCCTCATGCCTCTGTGTTTCCGTGAGCAGGTTGAGTTGTTATGTATTTGTAATAGACAGCACGGGGAATCATTAGTCCAACCAACCTCCCTGACTGATGGCTATTGCACTCCAATCATGGGGGGGGGGGTGGCACACACACACGCACTCCCTCTCTCTCTCTCAACCCCCAACCCCCCCCTCTCTCTCTGCCTGCCCGGCTGGATGCTATTGACACAATGTCAGAGTTAAGAGGGGATGGCTTAATCAGTACGGACACTCTCAGCATTGATTTGACAAGGCTCTGTAATGACCTTGTTATTTTGGTAAAGAATCACTGTATAATTATCTGCCATTGCGCTGATGATGCACAGGGTACGCCACATCGTCATGGAAACCGCTAACACACACGGCTGAGCTGGATCTTCTTTGTATGTCTGTTTCTCTGTCTTCCTCTCTTTATTTACCTTTTCCTCTGATTTACTCTTTCTCTCTCACTCACTCTGGCTCTCTTTCTCTGGGGCAGACACTATGTTACCAGAGGTGTGTGTGTCTCATGTGTACAACACCCCAGCTTGATATCCAGCGAGGTCAAAGAGAATGGCAGTAATTTGTCACAACATGCCTCACATCACTGTCATGGAAATCCTATCATTACAGCCATCCCAATCATTACAGCCATCACAACATGGATAGACTGAACCCAGCTCAATACTCCTAGCTTGCTCGCAGTTCATCTGGAAAATGATTTTAGATTTTACACTGTATTGATTTACCAAATGGCCCATAATGACTTCTCAAAAGCTGTTTATTCACGACAGCAGCCAAGAAAAACATTTTTTTTAAACTAGGGCCTACCTACGCATTGCTTTTTAAGTCTCAGAAGACGGCTGTTTTGAGGGCATTCTCCTTTTGATATCGCTCTCATGCTTGATGTGAGTTCAAAGCGCAACTTACAGGCTCCCCGTGACAGCTTTCTTGGGCGAAGCGTGATCTGGCAGCAGATGTGTTGTGTTTAGATCAACAGAACCTTGCTTTGCTTGTATTAGGGCCTACAGACATCCAGCGCTAGCTAGCTAGCTTTATCTCCTGGTTCCTATCTACAGGCCTCAGGCATCCTCCAGAAGACACTCGTCGTTCCTGTGAGGTTGATTTGCCAGGAGCTTGAGGTTCATGGTGCTGTCGAGTCCAGTCAGACCAATCCCAGACGCCCCCTGGTGTCTCCTGGATAGACCATGCCATCCATCAACAAAATGATAGAGCCACGGTGAGCCTATGAATCCCCTCTCCCATCATATGTTAACTAGACGACTGAGTGACCAAATATACATGATGTTTGTTGCCATATTAAGGTATACTCAAAATACTATAAATGCATCTATAGGGCATTATGGGGGAATTCCAACCATTGTTAAGCGTAAATGGAATGGAATTCTCTTTATGCACCTTTCTCTCTACGTGTATTCTGACCTTGAAGTTAAGCATGAGAATAGCCTGCTATTCACCAGCTATTTGTTTGGGGTGGAGATGGAATAAATTAAGGTGTGGAGCAGGTGTGTCTACAGATACGCCGTATTCTGACCTTGACTTAATTCCCTCATAATTCCATTATCACCTTTACTCGCGAGGAAACCATGAACGCGGAACAGAATGTGGCTGGAGGGGAAGGCTGCCGTTTTACGTGTTCCTAACCAACTGTGATATTTTGTTAGTTTTTTCAAATAGTTTGTAACTTATTTTTTAAACTTATTTTGAACATACAGTAATGTTGCTGCTACCATGTCTTATGACTGAAAAGGTAGACTACATTATGATAAGCTGTAGACCACACTATCTACCAAGAGAGTTTTCACTAAGACCGCACTCAACCAGCTGTATAAGGCCATAAGCAAACAAGAAAATGCTCATCCAGAGGCGGCACTCCTAGTGGCCGGGGACTTTAATGCAGGGAAACTTAAATCCGTTTTTACCTAATTTCTACCAACATGTCACATGTGCAACCAGAGGTAAAAACAACTCTAGACCACATTTACTCCACACATAGAGATGTATACTAAAGCTCTCCCCGCCCTCCATTTGGAAAATCTGACCATAATGCTATCCTCCTGGTTCCTGCTAACAAGCAAAAACTAAAGCAGGAAGTTCCAGCAAATTGCTCAATACGGAAGTGGTCAGATGACGTGGATGCTACTCTACAGGACTGTTTTGCTATTACAGACTGGAATATGTTCTGGGATTCATCAAATGGCATTGGGGAGTATACCACCTCAGTCATTGGCTTCATCAATAAGTGTATCGACGACGTCGTCCCCACAGTGACCGTACGTACATATCCCAACCAGAAGCCATGGATTACAGGCAAAATCCACATCGAGCTAAAGGCTAGAGCTGCCGCTTTTAAGGAGTGGGACACTAATCCGGGCACTTATAAGAAATCCCGCTATGCCCTCAGACGAACCATTTAACAGGCAAAGCGTCAATACAGGATTAAGATTGAATCCTACTACACTGGCTCTGACGCTTGTCGGATGTGGCAGGGCTTGAAAACTATTACGGACTACAAAGGGAAACCCAGCAGCGAGCTGCCCAGTGACGCGAGCCTATCAGATGAGCTAAATGCCTTTCATGCTCGCTTCGCGGCAAGCAGCAATGAAGCATGCATGAGAGCAACAGCTGTTCCAGACGACTGTGTGATAAAACTCTCGGTAGCCAATGTGAGCAAGACCTTTAAATAGGTCAACATTCACAAAGTTGCGGTGCCAGATGGATTACCAGGACGTGTACTCAAAGCATGCGCGGACGAACTAGTGTTTTACTGACATTTTAAACTTCTCCCTGACCGAGTCTGTAATACCTACATGTTTCAAGCAGACCACCATAGTCCATGTAACCAAGGAAGCAAATGTAATCTGCCTAAATTATTACTGCCCTGTAGTACTCACGTCGGTAGCCATGAAGTGCTTTGAAAGGCTGGTCATGGCTCACATGAACAGCATCATCCCGGATGCCCTAGACCCACTCCAATTCGCGTACTGCCCCAACAGATCCACAGATGATGAAATCTCAACCTCACTCCACACTGCCCTTTCCCACCAAGACAAAAAGAACACCTATGTGAGAATGCTGTTCATTGACTACAGCTCAGCGTTCAACGCCATAGTGCCCATAAAGCTTATCACTAAGCTAAGGACCCTGGGACTAAACACCTCCCTCTGCAACTGCATCCTGGACTTCATGACGGGCCACCCCCAGGTGGTAAGGGTAGGCAGCAACACATCTGCCACGCTGATCCTCAACACTGGGGCCCCTCAGGTCATTAATACAGGTAACGAGTGGAGGACAGAGGATCCTCTTAAAGACGAAGTTACAGGTCTGTGAGAGCCAGACATATTGCTTGTTTGTAGGTGACCAAATACTTATTTTCCACCATATTTTGAAAATAAATTCATAAAAAATCCTACAATGTGATTTTCTGGATTTTTTTGTCTCATTTTGTCTGACATAGTTGAAGTGTACATATGATGAAAATTACAGGCCTCTCTCATCTTTTTAAGTGGGTGAACTTGCACAATTGGTGGCTGACTAAATACTTTTTTGCCCCACTGTATGTATTAAGCGGTGTCAGAGGAAAGACCAAAAAATTGTCAAAGACTCCAGTCACCCAAGTCATAGACATTCCTCTCTGCTACTGCACTGCAAGCGGTACCGGAGCATCAAGTCTAGGTCCAAAAGGCTCCTTAACAGCTTCTACCTCCAAGCCATAAGACTGCTGAACAATGAATCAAATGGCCACCAGACTATTTACATTGAAACCCGCCCCCCTCCATTCGTTTTTTACACTGCTGCTACTCGCTGTTTATTATCTATGCATAGTCACTTCACCCCTACCTACATGTACAAATGACCTCGACTAACCTGTATATGGCCTCATTATTGTTATTTTTTATTGTGTTACTTTTTTATTATTTTTGACTTTAGTTTATTTGGTAAATATTTTCTTAACTCTTTCTTGAACTGCACTGTTGGTTAAGGGCTTGTAAGTAAGCATTTCACGGTAAGGTCTACACTTGTTGTATTCGGCGCATGTGACAAATAGTTTGATTTGATTTGAATAAGCTCTAGTGAACCTTCCGGTTCCAAGTGGAAAAGGCATCTGCTTAATTTAAAATATATATAAATAACACTATTCATGCACTCTAATTTACAACTTGATAAGAGCTAGGTATATGGGAATAGTTATTTTTCTAAATGAAACTTGTTCAGATCTATTTGATCTTACAATCGCTGGAGACAAATGTGAAACCAGCCATATGGCAGCAAACTGAAATATATCAGTATATTAACTTTCCCACAGAAACGTTTATGAAATGCTGTGCCATTGTGCATAATTTAAATTGTACTGATTTGGTCTTTCCTTTCCTGCTATAACAGCCTCCACTCTTCTGGGAAGAATAAATGTTGGAACATTGCTTCGGGGGCTTCCATTCAGCTACAAGATTATTAGCGAGGTCGGGCACTAAGGTCGCAGTCAGCGTTCCAATTCATCCCAAATATGTTTGATGGGGTTGAGGTCAGGGCTCTGTACAGGCCAGTCAAGTTCTTCCACACAGATCTCGAAAACCAGTCGTGACTTGACTTTAACATTAATCTGAAAACAGTTATTTATATAATTAACTAACTATGTTTAATTGTTACCATATTAAATGAATCATGAAACAATTAACTCATTATGATCTGGGGCGCGATGAGAGCGGTTCTTTAAAGAGTTACCATCTCCCCAATTAAACTCCAAAAGGTCTTTACCCATCACATCTATAAACAGTCAACTTATTAATCACAACATCGTGTCATATCATCATTCTGAACAGTTGTAACCTCCTTGCATCTGCAAAAACCCAAGCCTTACTTATGATTCAGTAATACACTAATTGGTTTAATGATCTATTTACTAGCTAATTAAATGGGAACACAGGATAAACATACACACTCTGTACCGGTTATTGACTGGAGATTTAATACACTGAAAACAGGTGCCTCGCATAATGACAACAACATGGATGCTTGCTAAAGAAGAGATGGAGAGGGAGAGAGAGACAGAGACACTTAACATTGCCACATTCAGAAACTACTCTCACCTACAGTAACCATATACTTCGCACACGAACCGCCACCCGCTTTGAAGCTGCCCGCTTTGAGAAAGAAATCATGAATGTATTTATGTGAAATGCCTTTGTTCGCCGGGGATCTCTCGGTGAACGGTGCAGCCTTGGAAAGGGTGTTGGGCCTTTTTGCGGCACACTTGTAAGGCTCGAATTGTCTGAAATGGTTCCAACAACTTTTCTACAGTTGTCCTTCATAGTTGTCTGGCATCCGGTTACTTGTTGTGTAGTCCTGAACAGAACTACAGAGTTGATTTTCCTTCCATTTGCTCTTGAAGACACTTCTTTGAAGATAGGCTAGCCAGACGTATCGTTGGTTCCCCAGTGGGGTGATCAGAGTAGCGTAATGCGATGTTTGAGCAGAGTAACAGGATGGTCCGACTTATATTTGCTTTCGAAAGATACTTTACTTAGGACAGCGACTCAGCAGTACCAGTGATTGTCCGGGAGGTGAGTTAATCGTCTCCACCTCGTGTTGAGATTCAAAGTTCAAACCATTTTAAACGAGCAGCTGCATCTTCATGCTGTTCTGGTCCTACTTAAATTCACTTTTGAACGTGTTAAGGAAAAGGGTCTGTTGTGACAAATCACATTACTTTGGTGAATTTGGAGAGCGCAGGCCTGGATCTTTTCCCTTGATTTACAACAGGACGTGAGTTGTTATTCACCACTAGTTCTTTCCTGATTGAAGGTCTGACTGGGGAAGGCCTTTTTCTGTTTCAGCATGACAATGTCCCGGTGCACAAAGCGAGGTTCATACAGAAATTATTTGTCATGACTGACCATGAGAATCCAAATAGGTCAGATCAGGTTTGCAATGACTAACTTCAAACTGTTGCCATAAAGTTGGAAACACAGAATCGTCTAGAATGTCATTGTATGATGTAGTGTTAAGAGTCCCTACACTGGAACTAAGGGGCCTAGCCCAAACCATGAAAAACAGCCCCAGACCATTATGCCTCCTCCACCAAACCTTATAGTTGGTAATATGCATCCAGGCAGGTAGCGTTCTCCTGGCTTCCACCAAACCCAGATTCGTACATCAGACTGCTAGATGGTGAAGCGTTATTCATCACTCCAGAGAACGCCTTTCCACTGCTCCAGAGTCCAATAGCAGTGAGCTTTAAACCCCTCCAGCCGACGCTTGGCATTGCGCATGGTGATCTTAGGCTTGTGTGTGGCTGATTGGCCATGGAAACTCAGTAGTGAGTGTTGCAGACGAGGACAGTCGATTTTTACGCGCTACAACACTCGGCAGTCACATTCTGTGAGCTTGTGTGGCCTACCCCTTCGCAGCTGAGTCGTTGATGCTCCTAGACGTTTTCCACTTCACAATAACAGCACTTACAGTTGACTGGGGCAGCTCTATACTGGCAGAAATTTGACGAACTGACTTGTTGGAAAGGTGGCATCTTATGACGGTGCCACGTTAAAAGTCACTGAACTCTTCAGACATTCTACTGCCAATGTTTGTCTATGAAGATTGCATGGCTTTGTGCTCAATTTTATACACCTGTCAGCAATGGGTGTGGCTGAAATAGCACAATCCACTAATTTGAAGGGGTGTCCACATACACTGTACAAAAGGATGGTGTAAAAATGTAGAAATAAAGAAAAACCCTTGGATGGGTAGGTGTGTCTAAACTTTTGACTATTACTGTATAGTACCAGTCAAAAGTTTGGACATACTGTACCTTGACTTTGGCGATGTCATTTACAAAATAGCCTCCAACACTCTGGATGCAGTCTATCACAGTGCCATCCGTTTTGTCACCAAAGCCCCATATACTACCCACCATTGCGACCTGTGTGCTCTTGTTGGCTGGCCCTCGCTTCGTCGCCAAACCCACTGGCTCTAGTTCATCTATAAGTCTTTGCTAGGGAAAGCCCCACCTTATCTCAGCTCACTGGTCACCATAGCAGCACCCACCCGTAGCACACGCTCCAGCAGGTATATTTCACTGGTCACCCCCAAAGCCAATTCCTCCTTCGGCCGCCTCTCCTTCCAGTTCTCTGCTGCCAATGACTGGAACGAACTGCAAAAATCACTGAAGCTGGAGACTCATATCTCCCTCACTAGCTTTAAGCACCAGCTGTCAGAGCAGCTCATAGATCACTGCACCTGTACATAGTTCATCCGTAATTAGTCCCTCCAACTACCTCATCCCCATACTGTTATCTATTTGATTTATTTAGCTCCTTTGCACCACAGTATCTCTACTTGTACACTCATCTTCTGCACATCTACCATTCCAGTGTTTAATTGCTAAATTGTAATTATTTCGCCACTGTGGCCTATTTATTGCCTTAGCTCCGTTATCCTACCTCATTTGCACACACTGTATATAGACTTTGTATATTGTATTATTGACTGTATGTTTGTTTATTCCATGTGTAACTCTTTGTTGTTGTTTGTGTTGCACTGCTTTGTTTTATCTTGGCCAGGTCGCAGTTGTAAATGAGAACTTGTTCTCAACTAGCCTTGATGTGAGTCATGACCAACCTTTCAAAGCACTTCATGGCCACAGACGTGAGTGCTATGGATCAGTAATTATTTAGGCAGGTTACCTAAGTGTTCTTGGGCACAGGGACTATGGAGGTCTGCTTGAAACATGTTGGTATTACACTCAGACAGGGAGAGGTTGAAAATATCAGTGAAGACATTTGCCAGTTTGTCAGCGCATGCTCGGAGTACACGTCCTGGTAATCCATCTGACCCTGCAGCCTTGTGAATGTTGACCTGTTTAATGGTCTTACTCATATCGGCAATGGAGAGTGTGATCACACAGTCGTCCAGAACAGCTGATGCTCTCATGCATGTTTCAGTGTTAATTGCCTCGAAGCGAGCATAGTAATTAAGCTCATCTAATAGGCTCGTGTCACTGGGTAGCTCTTGGCTGTGCTTCCCTTTGTAGTCTGTAATAGTTTACAAGCCCTGCCACATCCGACGAGTGTCGGAGCCGGTGTAATACGATTCGATCTTAGTCCTGTATTGACGCTTTGCCTGTTAGATAGTTTGTCATAGGGCATTGCGGGATTTCTTATAAACTTCCGGGTTAGAGTCCCGCTCCTTGAAAGCGGCAGCTTTAGCTTTTAGCTCAGTGTGGATGTTACCTGTAATCCATGGCTTCTGGTTGGGGTATGTATGTACGGTCACTGTGGGGACGACATCATCGCCACCCTCCTCAATGCGATCGGAGGAAACCCGGAACATATTCCAGTCTGTGCTAGCAAAACAGTCCTGTAGTTTAGCATCTGCTTCATCTGACCACTTTTTTTACTGACCAAGTCATTATTATTCTACGATGTAGAAAATAGTACTAATAAAGAAAAACCCTGGAATGAGTAGGCGTACATTTCCTAAGTCTAAATCGGCCCCTATCAGAATAAAAGGTTACCAAGAGTTCACATAAAAGTCAACCATCACATATGTGAAGATGCCCTTTACTTTGCCCAACATCAATTGCTGTTTTTTTCCATAGTATAAACCGACTTACATCAGGACTTGTTATTTTACCTCACAAAGAAAGACTCCAATGCAAGACAACGACAGTCAGCATTATTTATATTTTCTTTTGGAGGCGAAGGTACGGTTAGACAGTGTCTTTACCAGCACTGAATCTCTATGTCACAGAGGGACACGTTGATAACAGAATACAGTACACAGTGAGATAACCTATGGGTTGGACAGTACTTTTCACGTCAATCATATTGAAAAAGCCTGTACTTAAAAACTGGAAATCAACCAATCCTCCATCATTAAGACAATGGAATGGTCAAATGATTTATTATCGAAATATTGAAAGTACGAGGACAACAGAGAGAAAAAAATGGTGCAGTTTGAGGCCATGTGGCGGAGAGCGATGCAGCGCTGGAGATGGGGGTGATGTTATGGATAATTGCATGTGTATGTTTTGTGTTGTAAAAAGTACATGGTCATAAACGTTACACACCAGCTCCTCTTAGTGTATGGTGCTTATTCAGATATTGCCTGGTTCATGTTGTGTTGCTAGCAGACAGGTCCAGGGGTATCTAGTGTTTCTCCCTTTCTCTGTTTTATTAAGAGGTGCTGGAGGGGAAGGGGGGTTCATTCGGTACACACTGGCAAGCTAAATGGCTGATCAATCAATTTTAGCTTGATCGATCTGCATCAGTTCTGCCTGTGTGCACACCCCAGGAGCCACTTTATTGTAAATCAATCATTTTGAAAACATCTCACAGAGGGGCCCGTCCTCACTAACAAGCCATCAATTCCAGCCGCCTGGGTGCCACCCTTATCAGGCTACAAATCAACACAGCTACTAACATCATCTCCAACCCATCTCTCTCCTTATTCCTCTCTTTCCTTGTCAGTCTCTCATTCTCACCCTCACTCTCTTTCTCCCCCTCTCTTTCTCAATGCATTTATCTTCCTCTTTCTTTCCCTCTCCCCACTCTCTCGTTCTATATCTCACTTTCTGTCTCTTGTTTTTCTTTCTGCAGCTTGTTGTGTTGTGCTGGTGAGGCTGAGGGAGTGCAGAGGCGGCAGGAAGCCATTGAATCATCGCCACACCACTTTAGATAACCCAAGGGTAATAGTGTTTGCACATTTTAAAGAGAAATGAGGACAAATGCCAAGGAGGGTCATATATTCTGCTGCTTGATGTTGGAGTGTGAAATTGCACACATCTACTGAGAGATGTCAAGGGGGAGAAGGAGCAACAGCCCTACTCACACGCACTTCTTTAGCATCTCTAAATCACAATATTTCTCTACATTGTGATTGAAGTAATGTAGCAGTAATGAAGCGTAATATAAATCAGAGATGGTAACACCTTTTACAGGCGTAAGTGATGGAACAGGTAATAGCTCGTCACAGAACGTAAATCAAGACTAATGCCTGTGTGATGCTACCGCATGCAGGAATCAGGGGATGGGTGGCTTACAGGAAAATGTAAAACATTCATTTTGAGTTCAAACTCTCCACTCTTCCTCCAGAGAGCCAAGGTCAAAGGTCAAAGACAGGATCCATGTAATAGATGTCATCCACCACCATTTCCTCTTATTGTACCTGTATAGGATCACAGAGATATAGTAAATATATATTTTCTATTGTGAATATGTCAATATGTCTGATTCATTAACCAGGAGGAAACCGTAGGATCACTGACATAATAAATATAATATATTTTCTAATGTGTAGATATGTCTGATTCATTATCCAGGAGGAAACCATAGGATCACTGACATAATAAATATAATATATTTTCTAATGTGTAGATGTGTCTGATTCAGCAACCAGGAGGAAACCGTAGGATCACTGACATAATAAATATAATGTATTTTCTAATGTGTAGATGTGTCTGATTCAGCAACCAGGAGGAAACCGTAGGATCACTGACATAATTAATATAATATATTTTCTAATGTGTAGATGTGTCTGATTCAGCAACCAGGAGGAAACCGTAGGATCACTGACATAATAAATATAATATATTTTCTAATGTGTAGATGTGTCTGATTCAGCAACCAGGAGGAAACCGTAGGATCACTGACATAATAAATATAATATATTTTCTAATGTGTAGATGTGTCTGATTCAGCAACCAGGAGGAAACCGTAGGATCACTGACATAATAAATATAATGTATTTTCTAATGTGTAGATGTGTCTGATTCAGCAACCAGGAGGAAACCGTAGGATCACTGACATAATAAATATAATGTATTTTCTAATGTGTAGATGTGTCTGATTCAGCAACCAGGAGCAAACCGTAGGATCACTGACATAATAAATATAATATATTGTCTAATGTTTAGATGTGTCTGATTCAGCAACCAGGAGGAAACACCACTGTATATAATATATTTTCTGATGTTTATGATTCAGTGTCCAGGAGGAAACTGTATGATCACAGAGACATAATAAATCAAATATATTTTCTAATTATATGTGTAGGATAGTTTGCTCCTATAGGACACCATCCTGGGGGAGACTGAGATGGACAGAACTTTTAATCAACAAGATGTTTTGTGTTGTTTGTTTTAATGTTAACTATTGTATGTACTGTATATTTGCTTAATTGCCCCTTGTGTAATAATTCATTGTTAAATATTAACACCTTGTGATTGTGCTATACCGTAGCATATTTTCACTACGGTGTATTTTCGTCTGACGCTCACGTGCATCACTCTAAAGAATATACACATTTTCTAATGCTGGAAGAAAATGAGAGGAGACGTTCCAGTTTTAGAACACAAATACATCCATTTTAATTTGAGAAAATACAAAAAGAAACCATGTACAATTTATGTACAAACTTTTTGTACAAGACAGTATATTTATCAGCGGATTATATTTGACAGAGTCAGGTAGATCTACCCAGCACCATCAAATCCTCCATGTATCCATCCAAACTAAGTAGACCATGTGCCAAAGAATCAGATATGAGACGTGTGAGAGCAATGTCCTGAATTCCACCCGAACTGATAGGCAGCCCACCCCACAAAATACTGCAAGTTTCTTTTTTTCCTAAAAAAATCAACAAAGATTGCCACCTGCAATTTCAATGTGTTGTTAAGACTTAAATCCCCCCATAGTTTTATACATTTTATTACATCTAGTACATTTTCCAGCAAATAAGTTATTTTATCCATCCTTTACAGTAACAAAATAGATAAACAAAAATATGTAACATACTGTAACAGTGATGTGTGACGTTTCATAGTCCTGACTATCTTAAGCGGACTAAAACACTCCAGAGCCACATGAAACAGCCTGGCCTGTGCTCTCTGTGCATCCTTCAGTCATTCAGACCTTCTACCACACAACAAACATGTTTTAACATCTCTCCCTGCAGTCTCCTAACAACAAGACCTTCAGCTACAGACAGTACGACCAACACAGATGTATGATACTTTGATGAGCCCCATGTTCCTTCCTTTTCAATGCCACTTTTCGCTATAGTGGGTCTTGAAATGGGCCCTCCTCTTGACCTACAGCACTGCCTGGCACTATACTGGCATGGGGGCATTGATGGCTTGGATGTTCTCCACGCCAGTATAAATCACATACACATTTACTTCCCTTTCTGAGAAGAACTAACTCAATCCCTACTCATTCTGAGTTAGTGAGTCAGTGAATGACTGAATGATGCTTGTTCAACAACACTTTCGATGGCACTTCAAAACACTAACTTTAGAGGCGTACGTTGCAAAGACGTGTACGGACATATTATATGGTATACAGCAGTACCATAGATTTGTGGAGTATTTGTGCCAAAAAGAGATCAAGCTTAATGTAAGAACAGGTTTCAATCCACTGTCTTTTCCAGTTTGAGTCAAAACAGTCACACAAATTGTGGGTGCATGTATTGAAAATAAAAAAACATTCAGATATAATGAAATGCACTGGTAGACTATTCTGTAAGTATGCATCTGTTTGGGTTGTGATTTGTACCATTTGATTTCTGAGTAAAGTGATAATTATTTAAGTACCTCTGAATCAAAAATAAAACTGTAAACAAATAATACAAATTAGTTTCAATCCATGGATATTACTATGGTGACATAAATGACGAGAGCTGACAAAATGGAATGTAAACCCTGATAAAGAAACTATTTTAACAAGAAAACCAATGAAGTATGTTCTCTCTGTACTGTGATAAGCTTTGCTGAACTGGTACCAGCTTATGTCTGCACCTCTGTGATGGTTCGTATAACCAGGTCCTGTTAAACCTGCTCAAGTCAAGCTTACATTTTTTTGCATTTATGACAAAACAATAAGTTTGTCCTTCGTCAATAGTATGTGTTATGAATCAAGTCATTGTCAGTGTCAAATATTAATTCCTTGTTTTTCAGTCTAGCGAGTATATTATTAACAACCCAATTATATATACATTTTTACTCACATACTTTCTGAAAATAATTATACTTGCTACAAAGTGTGACAACAATGTAAGCACAAAAGCTTCAGAAGTTCACGTCAGGACAAAATGTGTATGAGCAGTCGCACCACACCCAATAGACAGACAGAAAGCTCAGGACATTTTGCTTCAGAAAAATCTATATAATGGCTGAATATACACAACATATTGAGACACAAATATTTGTCCTTTTTTTGTCAAGAATGACAGGTCTTTAGAAAGACATTATCTTAGTCTATAATATCATGGCTATCTGTTCAATGCAAACAACCTGATGATGTTCTAACTATCTGTCACATAGTTAGAAACGCACATTCATGAAGAATGACATTATACACCCACAAAACAATACTTAAATGTATCTCTCCTTACTAAGAGACCTAATTTAGGTCAATCATTGATAGTAGAGGTCACCCAGTTTTACTCTCAGAACAGAACGAATGCCTAAATGCCTCAGATCGGGGCTTCATGCACCTTTCCGATTGGCTCACTGTCTGGGTATTATTTACACCCAGTGATTGTTTACGTCACATTTATGTTTGTCTCAGACAACAATATTTGTATTTGCTTACAGATGAAAATGAGCAGTACAATAAAGTTTATCAATACAGCTACAGAGATCCTTCAACTAAGCCCATTTATGTTTTGAGGAGCACTCAACAGGTGATAAAGAAGCTCAGAGTTAGATTTATGTTATCTCCTATACAATATTGACTTAGGGCTCTCATTAGATTTATGTTATCTCCTATACAATATTGACTTAGGGCTCTCATTAGATTTATGTTATCTCCTATACAATATTGACTTAGGGCTCTCATTAGATTTATGTTATTTCCAATACAATATTGACTTAGAGCTCTCATTAGATTTATGTTATCTCCGATACAATATTGACTTAGAGCTCTCATTAGATTTATGTTATTTCCAATACAATATTGACTTAGAGCTCTCATTAGATTTATGTTATCTCTTCTACAATATTGACTTAGAGCTCTCATTAGATTTATGTTATCTCTTCTACAATATTGACTTAGAGCTCTCATTAGATTTATGTTATCTCTTCTACAATATTGACTTAGGACTCTAATCAATCTGTATCACTGAAGTGTTACAGATTGTGCGATAGAAATGTAAATGTAATTTCCGATTGAGTCGACATATGCAGTGGTGTAAAGTACTTAAGAACAAATACTTTGAAGTACTACTTAAGTAGTATTTTTTAGGATATCTGTATTTTACTATTCATATTTTTGACAATTCACACTCTTATCAAGAGAACATCCCTGGTCATGCCTCTGATTTGGCGGACTCACTAAACACCAACACCTACATACTTAGTTTGTAAATTATGAGTGTTGGAGTGTGTCACTGGCTAACCATAAATAAATAAAAAACAAGAAAATGCTGCCTGGTTTGCTTAATATAAGGAATTTGAAATGATTTATACTTTCAAATATATATATTTAAAACCAAATACTTTTAGACTTTTACTAAAGTAGTCATGTAAGTTCACTGGGTGACTCACTTTTACTTGAGTAATTCTCTATTAATCTATCTTTAATTTCACTCAAGTATGACAATAAGTACTTGTTCCACCACTGGACATATGCAGCGTTTATCGTGAATGCAGTCTCTGCTAAACATTGCCTTTACATTTCAATCAAACTGTAATGTTGAACTTCTGCGATATGGATTGAATAGCGCCCTTAATCACTATACTTTATCAGGGATAAGAGAGGGGACTTCTACTCTTCCTCAATGATGCATTTCTAATTATAAGCATTTCAGAATTTATATGAATAATTTTGGTATGATTATGTTAAATACAGTGATTCATTTAGAAATAAAATAATCTGATGTAATTATAGGCCTAATAATAATAATGGATTGCTATCACAAAGTGTTTCTCACTACGTCATGTGTAAAAATAAGTACAACATGATTATGCTCATATGAATATAAAATAATCATATTTGTATGTATAAAGTATCTAGGTTAAGAATTGAGTTGGTTTATACCCTCTCCTCCCCAAGGCTGCAGCTCTGTCTGGGTTGCTCTGGATCAAAAACAAAATAGAAACGGTCCATTTTTAACACGCACTGTCTTGTGCCTTGACCAGAATGACATGAAGAACACAGGCAGTATTGTCCAGCGTTCTTCATCGTCATCAGTGACAAAACTATGATTGAGCTTTTCCCTTAATGTTTACCAACAGTGTTTAGAGGTGTCATGATGACATCAGGATTGGCAGCAGAGAACATCCAAGCTCTTTGCTGCCTCTGTTACCAACCCTGTGCCAGGCAGTGGTGGAGCTGGTCAAAGGAGGACCCACTGATGCCCATTTTACGCAATATGTGGCATTGTTTCTCAACAGACAAAAAAATATTGAAATGATATGCTTATTCTTTTGTTATTAAATAGGTTCCAGCTTAAATGCTTCCCTTACATTTTTAGGGCACACAGCTAATGTTTGTTCACATTTATTCAGCTCAATCATAGATGGTGTATTATTGGTGATGTGACTGGGCATGATGGTGAGCATAGAAAAGTGTTTGCTTAGTTCATTAGTTGATTGGCAACCCCCAGACAGAGCTAGTTCCTATACATCATTCATGTTTGAAGCCTTGATCCCACATGCTGCTCCCTCAGAGGCTGAACCACCATCACATACACACTGATGGAGAGATGACGACACTAACACTAACTCAGATGTTCCACCAATGTTTTTGTTAAGGGGACACATTGATGCCACGTACAGTACACACATGCCATATGCAAGATGTGTACAAGGCTGTCCTTTCACTCAATTAACGTGTTCACAAGGGACGAGACAAAGTTGTCCATTCACCCCTTTCATGTTTACACATCAGGGATATGACAAGGTTGTCCTTCGTCCCCTTTCATGTTTACACATAAGGGATAGGACAAGGTTGTCCTTCGTCCACCTTTCATGTTTACACATAAGGGATATGACAAGGTTGTCCTTCGTCCTCTTTCATGTTTACACATAAGGGTTAGGACAAGGTTGTCCTTTGTCCCCTTTCATGTTAAGTTGATCATCTGCACTGTATTGTTATAAAAGGGCTCAGGCACCATGCGATGATAGGAGCTTGAAATAAGGTCAAAGACATCATTATGATCCATAGCCATTGTGATATCCCCAGAACAGATGTAGGTACTGTGTATATATACGGTCAACCAGCTTATCCCAGAACTATCTCTTACAGTACTCTGAGTCTCAAGACAACTGATTTACAATATGATCTACAGGACTCGAATGCATTCATTCAGATGATTACTCAAACAGCATGTTGACATACAGTAGCATACCCTAAGCAGTGATGTAATGGATCTGTACACCTCTTCAAATGACAAAGTGAATCGACAACCAAAAAGTTCACATTTCTGTGATGGGTGTTGTTTTGGGGAGATGTCAATGTTTCCCGTCGTCGTGTTGCAAAATAACGTGATCAGTTTTAGTGCAAATAGAACAGAAACAGACACGGTGTATGAGTGGTCAGCCCCAATGGCGTTTTTGGGAGATGTGTTGAACGAAGAGCGAACTACCGTGACCCTCATCCTCCAACAACAAGTAGTAAGCTCAAAATACAGTAGCCATGGAGTCTGGTCACACGAAGAGGTGATGAACGATTGCAAATAATTACAGGAAGTACTTAATCTTCTCTCTTCAACTCTTCAAATCATTTCAAAAACATTACAGGTATACACATAGGAGGCTCCTTCCAGTTGTGGTGTTTATGTCAAACCCTTGATCTGTAGAATGAGTGGGGACCAATTAATCATCATCATCCCTGTTCGCCATCTCTTATCTCCTTTTGTAAGAGCGTCCAGAATTCTCACGAGTCATCAAGCGGGCCTGGTTTTCAGCATTCATCTTCAACTTCTCTGATTGGTGGTATCAGACTGCTAGTGGATTTGTATTGGTTGACTTGGTTGGCCATGTGAGTGCTCATGGGCTTGATCTGAATGTTCCGTGGGTAGGCATTTTCTGGTTCATCTGTAAACCATTTCCTTTCTGCGGAGGGATGGGGCAGAAACAAAGTGTTAGTGTTGAATAATCCATACGGTGTCATGTCATATATTCCTGTCTCAGTTTACGTAGCCGCCTTATATAGCATGAGGGATCATAGGTTTCAAGTCAGGTACTTCATTTCCTTCCAGGTAAAGTTATTTCAACTTTGGAGTGTGTACATGTGGGTCTGTGTGAATGTAAGTGTGTGTGTGTTTCAGTCAACTTAGTGCTCAGGCAAGTGTGTTACAGCACAAGTGTTTGATGTTTTGAAACTATGCCTGGGGTGAAGCAAGATGTCTATCGCCTGAAACCACCACAGAGTTATGAGTTCGAAACATTTCATTTTGAGGAGGTTTCAAGCCTATTCTACGAGAGGTATGATCTTTAGGTCATCAAATGTCTACAATTCATGTTTGTATTATATAGTGTGTGATAGGCAACACTCTGTGGCTCCAGTATACAGAATCCGGATTACAACATATTTCTATCACATTCAATAGGAAAGAATATGTGCAAACACACAAAATTCTGACAATGCAATTTGTCTCAAGTTGAAATAAAGCAAACAAAAAAACATGATAAATGATAAAAAATAGAGGCTCTGTCAGAAGAAAACAAAGAAAAAGCATAATCAGGTGAATTAGGGTGTGAAGGAGATAAAACAAAAAGGCAGGAAGAGCCAATGCAGAGATGGTCCTGGGCATGACAGGGAGAGGGCAGAGGCAGCGGCAGCCATTTTGCTTTCCATTTGTCCAAAAGCAAAACTTAAACTGAGGCATGATGACTTATCCTTACAGGAAAATAACAGAAAGACTATAAAACCTCCGCTTGTCATAACAATTGCCACAGGGACAAAGTTATGATTAGAACCCCACGTAAAGGTTGCTATTGTAATAGTAGGACATGCAGAATTGTTAACTTGCATACCTTGGCTCATTCTATTCATCCTTGTTGCACTTCAGAAAGAGAAGTAGGTAATCTAAGTAAGTGAGGTATTACAGTCTATACAAGGCAAATAACAAGTCTCAAACACAATCACTGACCTGACTGGATCTCTTGCTGTTCTCTACAGTATGTAAACACTGACAACTATGGCTATTTTCTAACGTAATCAAGGCCTCATTGACAAAATGTAAAATGCTATTTCAGTTTACGTCCTAAATTGACCCCAACCCTACTTGTCAGATGTTCCCTTAGCCCTGTTTATGTTTCTAGATACTGAACACCTACACTTCGCCTCCCGATGACACCATGTTTGAAAAGCATTGAAGGCAAATGCTAAGGGACATTTAAAATGACACTAAGACATTTCAATTGGTCTGTTGTCTTTAAGCTTAAGAATGGAAATTGATAAATGACTGTTTAGGGATTACTTAGTAGCATGATGTCTTTTCTTACCATCAAAATCATATTCTCTGGGTAATTATGACAATTATTACTTCCTTATCATTTAATATAACTTAAATGTTATATTATATTATGCAAAACACATTCAAATTTAAGACAGAACTAAAAATAAGCATTTGAGATGGAGAACTAGGACCATGGACATGCCATGTCTCAGAACAGACACAATAACCAGATAGATGACGTTTATCATTCATGGACAATCATCTGGAACATCAGCTTCTCTGGTCAAAATGTGGTCATGTTGGGTAAAATGTTTAGTCCACATAAATCATGTTACATTCAATCCATAACCATGGCATGCTGTTGGTACGTACACTAACAAATAAGCAGGCTATACCAATATGAGTCAAAGTAAAAACATACTGTACAGTGCATTCAGAAAGTATTCAGACCTCTTCACTTTTCCACATTTTGTTATGTTACAGCCTTACTCTAAAATGGATCAAATCAAATCCTCAATATATACATAATACCACATAACGACAAAGCGAAAACAGGTTTTTATCATTTTTTGCAAATGTATTAAATATTAATAACAGAAATACCTTATTTACATAAGTATTCGGACCCTTTGCTATGAGAATCAAAGTTGAGCTCAGCTCAGCTGTTTCCATGGCTCATCCGTGAGATGTTTCTAGAACTTGAATGGAGTCCACCTGTGATAAATTCAATTGAAATGACATGATTTGGAAAAAACACATGTCTATATAAGATCCCACAGTTGACAGTGCCTGTCAGAGCAAAAACCAAGGTCAAAGGAATTGTCTGTAGAGCTCAGAGACAGGACTGTGTCGAGGCACAGATCTGGGGAAGGATTCCAAAAAATGTCTACAGCATTGAAGGTCCAAGAACACAGTGGCCTCCATCATTCTTAAAAGGAAGAAGTTTGGAACAACCAAGACTCTTCCTGGCCAGACGGAAGCCACTCCTCAGTAAAAGGCACATGACAGCCCACTTGGAGTTTACCAAAAGGGCACCTAAAGGACACTCAGACCATCAAAAACAAGATTCTCTGGTCTGATGAAACCAAGTTCTTTGGCTCTCTTTGCCTGAATGCCAAGCATCATGTCTGGAGGAAACCTGGCACCATCCCTATGGTGAAGAATGGTGGTGACAGCATCATGCTGTTGGGATGTTTTTCAGCAGCACAAACTGGGAGACTAGTCAGGATCGAGGGAAAGATGACCGGAGCAAAGTACAGAGAGATCCTTGATGAAAACCTCCTCCAGAGCGCTCAGGACCCCAGACTGGCGCGAAGGTTCACCTTCCAACAGAACAATGACCCTCAGCACACAGCCAAGACAACGCAGGGGTGGCTTCGGGACAAGTCTCTGAATGTCCTTGAATGGCCCAGCCAGAGCCCGGACTTTAACCCAATCGAAACATCTCTGGAGAGACCTGAAAATAGGTGTGCAGCAGCACTCCCTATCCAACCTAACAGAGCTTGAGAGGATCTACTGAGAAGAATGGGAGGAACTCCCCAAATACAGGTGTGCCAAGCTTGTAGCGTCATACCCAAGAAGACTCGAGGCTGTAATCACTGCCAAAGGTGCTTCAACAAAGTACTGACTAAAGGGTCTGAATATGTATGTAAATGTAATATTTCAGTTTTGTGTTTTTTTAAATGAGCAAAATGTCTAAACAACCAGTTTTTGGTTTGTCATTATGGGTAGTATGTGTAGATTGATGAGGGGGAAAAAAACAATTCAATTAATTTTAGAATAAGGCTGTAACGTAACAAAATGTGGAAAAAGGTTAAGGGGTCTGAATACTTTCCCGAGTGCACTGTACTGTGTCTTATCGAGACAAAATGCCTGCCACGCACGTCACCGGCCTGGTACAAAGACAACATATGATTGAAAGACTTATTATAGAAAGACAACATTGTTATAGAAAGACCTATGTTCCTTGTCATCTTTCGGTGATATTTTGCGTTCTTAAAATAATGCTTAAATAAAGGTTCAATGAGGTTGAAGGAAATTTTTAAGACAGTTTGTCGGTGAAAACAATGCACATCAAAGTTTCCCCTTAGTTCCATTGATTAGATCATGGTACAGTAGCTATGGAGGCAGGCAGAGATGTCAGACCAAGGACCACATGCTGATGGTTATGGAGCAAACATTGCACAAACATGACGTTGACATTGAGCACAAAATCTCAGAAACAAAACCCAAACCCCAATAAACATACAGACAGAGATAACTGACCCAAACAGTGACACACACCTTTTGGCCACAACTCTACATAGACACAACACCCACAGGAAACTTTTGGGAACACATACTACACAGACAGACACACACAGACACAGACACACACACACACAGACACACACACACACACACAGACACACACACACACACACACACACACACACACACACACACACACACACACACACACACACACACACACACACACACACACACACACACACCCCTCCTCCACCTACTTCTGTTTGTGGCCAGCCTCCCGAGCCTTGCTGCTGCGGTTCTGGCGGTTGGTGGTGGGGATGGAGTGGACGGACGAGCTCTTTTTGCTGGAGGAATGGGAGGAGTGGGAGCTGTGGGAAAGGCTGGTCCGAGACTGGCCCGCGTTGTGGTCAAACTGCATCAGACAGAAGATCAGGTCTGTGGGGACCAACTCAAACTCATACGGAGGGTTGGTAATCACATACCTGTATAAAGGAAAGGATAGGAGTTGGTAGAAAACACTGATTAGTCAATGTATAATTAAGCAATAAGGCCAGGGGAGGGGGGTGTATATGGCCAATATACCACGGCTAAGGGCTGTTCTTAGGCTCAACGTAATGCAGAGTGCCTGAATACAGCCCGTGGCCATGGTACAGTGCATTCAGAAAGTATTCAGATACCTTGACTATTTCCACATTTTGTTACGTTACAGCCTTATTCTAAAATTCATTTTTTCCTCATCAATCTACACACAAATGCCAAAGAAAAAACATTATTTTAAACATTTTTGCATATTTAGCGATTACAGCCTCGACTCTTCTTGGGTATGACACTACAAGCTCGGCACACCTGTATTTGGGGAGTTTCTCCCATTCTTCTCTGGAGATCCTCTCAAACTCAAGTTGGACGGGGAGCGTCGCTGCACAGCTATTTTCAGGTCTCTCCAGAGATGTTCGATCGGGTTCAAGTCCAGGCTCTGGCTGGGCCACTCAAGGACATTCAAAGACTCCTGCCACTCCTACGTTGTCTTTGCTGTGTGCTTAGAGTTGTTTTCCTGTTAGAAGGTGAAACTTCGCCCCAGTCTGAGGTCCTGAGAACTCTGGAGCAGGTTTTCATCAAGGATCTCTCTGTACTTTGCTCCGTTCATCTTTCCCTCGATCCTGACTAGTCTCCCAGTACCTGTTGATGAAAACATTCCCACAGCAAGAAGCTGCCACCACCATGCTTCACGGTACGGATGGTGCCAGGTTTCCTCCAGACGTGATGCTTGGCATTCAGGCCAAAGAGTTCAATTTTGATTTAATCAGACCAGAGAATCTTGTTTCTCATGGTTTTGAGAGTCCTTTAGGTGCCTTTTGGCAAATTCCAAGCGGGATGTCATGTGTCTTTTACTGAGTGTGTTCCGTCTGGCCACTCTACCATAAAGGTGATTGGTGGAGTGCTGCAAAGATGGTTGTCCTTCTGGAAGGTTTTCCCATCTCCACAAAGGTACTCTGGAGCTCTGTCAGAGTGACCAACGGGTTCTTATCACCTCCCTGACCAAGGCCCTTCTCCCCCGATTGCTCAGTTTGGCCGGGTGGCCAGCTCTAGGAAGAGTCTTGGTGGTTGCAAACTTCTTCAATTTAAGAATGATGGAGGCCACTGTGTTCTTGGAGACCTTCAATGCTGCAGAAATGTTTTGGTACCCTTCTCCAGATCTGTACCTCGACACAATCCTGCCTCGGATCTCTACGGACAATTCCTTCGACCTCATGTCAGGTTTTTGCTCTGACATGCACTGTCAACTGTAGGACCTTATATAGACAGGTGTTTGCCTTTCCACAGGTGGACTCCAATCAAGTTTTAGAAACATCTCAAGGATGATCAATGGAAACAGGATGAACCTGAGCTCAATTTCAAGAATCATAGCAAAGGGCCTGAATATTTATGTAAATTATATGTTTTTATTTTTAATACATTTGCAAAAAGTTATAAAAAACAGTTTTCACTTCGTCATTATGGGGTATTATGTGTAGATTGATGAGGGAGATGTTTTATTTAATCCATTTTAGAATAAGGCTGTAACATAACAACATGTGGAAGAGGTGAAGGGGTCTGAAGACTTTCTGAATGTACTGTACATTGGCCGTATACCACAAACCCCCAAGGTGCCTTATTGATATTATAAACTGCTTACCAATGTAATTAGAGCAGTAAAGAAAACCTTTTGTCATACAGCCAATCATCATTCAGAGCTCGAACCACCCAGTTTATAAAAACAAATACATCACAGAAAGCTAATGGGGCGTGGTTGAAAACTAATCAGTTACAAGATTTCTAAGCAGATTTATTCCAAATAAAAATGTTTCCGTGTTAGAGGCATGAAGTCGAAATGCATCTAGTTTGTAGAGTTATCGAATCACATAAGTGTCTACGATAAACAGTATAATATATCCACATAACTGCTAATATTATAATGGGAAACAGCTGATGTTGACGGGTGGATGTAACACTGACTGTCTCACCGTTTGGTACACTGGCTAGGTGTGGCAAGGTGAGCGTCTCTCAATCTGTAGATTCCGAAGCACAACATGTTGTATGTCTTCAATGCTTTACAGAACAAATCTCCATAGCAACCACCATCCTGGAAAACAACAAATGGCAAATCAAAAACAACATCAGGGTGTGTTGGCTTATAAAGTGTAATCATTTGTCTAAATTACAAAATAATCCACGTTTTTTTTTTATGTCAAACTGCAGTGCCCTGGATACATCCTGCTGTATGATTTGGGGAAAGAGACCTTCTTCATCCCAGAACACACACACAGCAATGCTGGGACGAAAAACCGAAGCATTTTGCTTACGTCGGTAATTTTAGGTGATTTGCCTACACAACATTCCTGTAGATTGTTCTAGGACCATTATTTGGTCAACAGTAATAGCCTATGCATTATGGTGCTTCCTGCTCTGCAAGTATATGCCTGTCACCGTTTCGCTGTCGACAGCTGACTCTCCCTCTCCCCACTGTGTGCATGGAGGAGGAAGAGACGCATTCTGACAAGCACAAGCTTATGGCCGTTGCTCAAAATCCTATTGTAGGAAAAATACAGTTTTCAAAGTAACTACTGTTGTTCTAGTTACAGAGAGGACAATCATATCATGTATTTCTCACCTCCTAATATTGAGTTCATTCACTTTACACCGGGAGTAGGCTTTAGTGTAGTAAGGTTTTGTTGCATCGCAGGCCGGAGAGCGTCATTTGCAGTGAATAGGCCTGTATCCTAGCGCTGGAAAGTCTTTAAAGGACATGAGCTACATTTACTGACATATGAATCAATTAGCCTAATAATTCTAGCTACGGGTTTTGAGTTCCCACTTCCTCGGGTGGTGTATAATACAGCCTATAGGTCAATAAGCATAAAGACGTCGGGGAATTCTCTGAAGAGACTAAATTAAATCTGATCATTCTGGAGGTTGCACTTCAAAATATCAATCATGCATTTCCTGGATATGTTAGATGAAATAGCTGACTTTTTGAATCATAGGCTACCATCTCAGCTGTCTTATTTGAATCATAGGCTACCATCTCAGCTGTCTTATTTGAATCATAGGCTACCATCTCAGCTGTCTTATTTGAATCATAGGCTACCATCTCAGCTGTCTTATTTGAATCATAGGCTACCATCTCAGCTGTCTTATTTGGCACTGGAAAACAACTATTCTAGAGCCCTGCTGCTTGTAAAGTAACTGTCCATATAATAAAATAAATGATTGTTGTATTTGTTGTTATCGAGCAAAACAGTTACATTTATCGCGATGTTACTTTTTGTCCATATCGCCCAACTCTAGCACCTCCCCGCAGAATAATTTATTATTATTTATCTCTGATTTATTGTTATAGCAAAAAATGTGTCAATTTACCGCATTATGGATTTTTTTCCATATCACCCAGCTCTAACATACACACACTCCAGAACCCTCCTTCCTTCTCCTAAGCAGAGCACCCTTTGCGTGTTCTCTGTTCTTCACTTTGTATTAAGTGCCGCAAGGAGCCAAGCAGGCGGGATGGGTGCTGCTGCCGAGTGCCAAAACCTGTCAGCTCCATTTAAACATTCGCTTACCCCCAAGTCGGCAAAGGGCCCATCGTACAGGGCCAGTTGGGCAACACGACACCTGTCTCGGTTGGCCAGTGTCTGTGGCGTGCTGTAGCCCCCTTGCAGGGCGTTCTCCTCAGCCAGTAGAGCCTCTAGCTCTGGGGTGGCTCCCCCAGTCACCAGCGTCCGGATCAGGGTGAGGATATTATCGTTGAAGTATGTCTGCAGAGATAAAAGGATGTGAGATCCGTAAGTAAGGAGACACCATTAGAGCCACAACGGTAGAGGATATGTGGCGGACAGAGAACGGGGGAGAGGGGAGAGATGGAGAAAGGGGAGATAAGGGGGAAGGGATGGAGAAGGGGGGATAAGGGGGAAGAGGGGAGAGATGGTGGCGATAAGGGGAGAGATAGAGAAGGGGAGAGATGGGGAGATAAGATGGGGAAGAAGGAAGAGAAGGGGGAGAGGGGAGAAATGGGGTGAGGAAGAGGGGAGAGATTGGATGGGTGACGGGGGGAGAGATGAGGAAGGGGGAGAGGGGAGAGATGGGGTGGGGAGAGGGGAGAGATGGGGTGGGGAAGAGGGGAGAGATGGGATGTGGAAGAGGGGAGAGATGGGATGTGGAAGAGGGGAGAGATGGGATGGTGAAGAGGGGAAATATGGGATGTAGGAGAGGGGAGAGATGGGGTGGGGAAGAGGGGATAGATGAGATGTGGAAGAGGGGAGAGATGAGATGTGGAAGAGGGGAGAGATGAGATGTGGAAGAGGGGAGAGATGGGGTGGGTGAAGGGGAGAGATGAGATGTGGAAGAGGGGAGAGATGAGATGTGGAAGAGGGGAGAGATGAGATGTGGAAGAGGAGAGATGGGGTGGGTGAAGAGGGGAGAGATGAGATGTGGAAGGGAGAGATGGGGTGGGTGAAGAGGGGAGAGATGAGATGTGGAAGAGGGGAGAGATGAGATGTGGAAGAGGGGAGAGATGAGATGTGGAAGAGGGGAGAGATGGGATGGGGAAGAGGGGAGAGATGAGATGTGGAAGAGGGGAGAGATGAGATGTGGAAGAGGGGAGAGATGAGATGTGGAAGAGGGGAGAGATGGAGAAGGGGAGAAGGGAGAGATGGGATGTGGAAGGGGGAGAGATGGAGAAGGTGAGAGGGGAGAGATGGGGTGGGGAAGAGGGGAGAGATGGAGAAGGGGGAGAGGGGAGAGATGGAGAAGGGGGAGAGGGGAGAGATGGAGAAAGGTGAAGTGGGGAGAGATGGGATGGAGGAGATGGGAGAGATGGAGAAGGGGAAAATGGGAGAGATGGAGAAGGGGAAAAGGGGAGGGATGGAGAAGGGGAAAAGGGGAGAGATGGGATGGGTGAAGAGGGGAGAGATGGGATGTGGAAGGGGGAGAGATGGAGAAGGGGAGAGGGGAGAAATAGGGTAGGGAAGAGGGGAGAGATGGAGAAGGGGGAGAGGGGAGAGATGGGGTGGGTGAAGAGGGGAGAGATGGGATGGGTGAAGAGGGGAGAGATGGGATGGGATGGGTGAAGAGGGGAGAGATGGGATGGGTGAAGAGGGGAGAGATGGATAAGGGGAAAGGGGAGAGGTAGAGAAGGGGAAAGGGGAGAGGTAGAGAAGGGGAAAAGGGGAGGGATGGAGAAGGGGAAAAGGGGAGAGATGGAGAAGGGGAAAGGGGGAGAGATGGAGAAGGGGAGAGATGGAGAAGGGGAAAAGGGAGAGATGGAGAAGGGGAAAGGGGGAGAGATGGAGAAGGGGAGAGATGGAGAAGGGGAAAATGGGAGAGATGGAGAAGGGGAAAAGGGGAGAGATGGAGAAGGGGAAAAGGGTTGAGATGGAGAAGGGGAGGGATGGAGAAGGGGAAATGGGAGAGATGGAGAAGGGGAAAAGGGCAGAGGTGGAGAAGGGGAAAGGGAGGGATGGAGAAGGGGAAAAGGGGAGAGATGGAGAAGGGGAAAAGGGAAAGGGGAGAGATGGAGAAGGGGAAAAGGGAGGGATGGAGAGGGGGAAAAGGGGAGAGATGGAGAAGGGGAAAAGGGGAGAGATGGAGAAGGGGAAAAGGGGAGAGATGGAGAAGGGGGAGGGATGGAGAAGGGGAAAAGGGGAGAGATGGAGAAGGGGAAAAGGGGAGAGATGGAGAAGGGGAAAAGGGAGGGATGGAGAAGGGGAAAAGGGGAGAGATGGAGAAGGGGAAAAGGGGAGAGATGGAGAAGGGGAAAAGGGGAGAGATGGAGAAGGGGAAAAGGGGAGAGATGGAGAAGGGGAAAAGGGGAGAGATGGAGAAGGGGAAAAGGGGAGGGATGGAGAAGGGGAAAAGGGGAGAGATGGAGAAGGGGAAAAGGGGAGAGATGGAGAAGGGGAAAAGGGGAGAGATGGAGAAGGGGAAAAGGGGAGAGATGGAGAAGGGAAAAGGGGAGAGATGGAGAAGGGGAAAAGGGGAGAGATGGAGAAGGGGAAAAGGGGAGATGGAGAAGGGGAAAAGGGGAGAGATGGAGAAGGGGAAAAGGGGAGAGATGGAGAAGGGGGAGGGATGGAGAAGGGGAAAAGGGGAGAGAGGGAGAAGGGGGAGGGATGGAGAAGGGGAAAAGGGGAGAGATGGAGAAGGGGAAAAGGGGAGAGATGGAGAAGGGGAAAAGGGGAGAGATGGAGAAGGGGAAAAGGGGAGAGATGGAGAAGGGGGAGGGAGAGATGGAGAAGGGGAAAAGGGGAGAGATGGAGAAGGGGGGAGAGAAGGGAAAAGGGGAGAGATGGAGAAGGGGAAAAGGGGAGAGGGGATGGAGAAGGGGAAAAGGGAGAATGGGAAAAGGGGAGAGATGGAGAAGGGGAAAAGGGGGAGATGGAGAGGGGAAAAAGGGGGAGAATGGGAAAAGGGGAGAGATGGAGAAGGGGAAAAGGGAGAGATGGAGAAGGGGGAGGGATGGAGAAGGGGAAACGGGGAGAGATGGAGAAGGGGAAAAGGGGAGGGATGGAGAAGGGGAAAGGGGAGAGATGGAGAAGGGGAAAAAGGGATGGGAGGGATGGATGGAGAAGGGGAAAGGGGAGGGATGGAGAATGGGAAATGGGAGAGATGGAGAAGGGGAAAAGGGGAGAGATGGAGAAGGGGAAAAGGGGAGGGATGGAGAAGGGGAAAAGGGGAGAGATGGAGAAGGGGAAAGGGGAGGGATGGAGAAGGGGAAATGGGAGAGATGGAGAAGGGGAAAAGGGGAGAGATGGAGAAGGGGAAAAGGGGAGAGATGGGGAAGAGGGGAAAGAGAGAGAGAGAGAGATGGTGGAAAGGGAAAGGGGGATACCAAGTCAGCTGTACAACTGAGTGCCTTCAACTGAAATGTGTCTTCCGCATTTAACCCAACCCCTCTGAATCAGAGAGGTGCGGGGTGCTGCCTTAATCGGTGGTGGGTGGGAGAGAGAGAGCGAGAGCGAGAGACATCACAGAACATGTGGGAGTGAGCTCCTCTCTCTCTCATTGTTGAAAGATGAAAGTGTTTTTTTGGACCTTGATGATGGCCCACCTTTGCATGTCAAATGTGCCATTAGAGGGAACCTCAGCACTTACCTTGTTAAAAGATCTAATAAGCTCCTTGAAAGTTTGTTTCGTGACACTTTATATGAGGAGTGGTGGCAACAACTTCCCTTTTGATGTCATTGGAGCTGGCAGCGCTGTCTGATCAATGTGGCATATCATTTACCAACTTCTGCCTACTCCGTAATGCTGCTGCGCTGAGCAGAGCATCTTATCTGACGCATCCATATCCGTTAAGTCTAACCCTTTACTTAACTCTGTCTGTCTGTCTGTCTGTCTGTCTGTCTGTCTGTCTGTCTGTCTGTGTGTCTGTGTGTCTGTCTGTGTGTCTGTCTGTCTGTCTGTCTGTCTGTCTGTGTCTGTCTGCCTGTCTGTCTGTCTGTCTGTCTGTCTGTCTGTCTGTCTGTCTGTCTGTCTGTCTGTCTGTCTGTGTGTGTGTGTGTGTGACTGCAAGTTTGCTTCCAAAAAATGTATTAGATCTGCAGTGTTTTGAAATGCATCTTTGCTACGTTTCACACTTATGTAAACCAAAAGCATCTTCAATTCAACAGCCAGCTTTAGAGACAGCAGACATGGGTGCAGGTGAGTAGACACTACCAAGTATACACTACCAATTATACAGTACATAGTATACAGTACTTAGTTACGACCTTTAAACTACTTTGTTTAAAGACAGTATGCACGTCTTACAGTAAACCCACTATCTGTGTCTTGTCTTGTGGTTGCTGACATCTTGTACGCAACACTGGACTGACTCCTAACTGACTGTGTTCAAATCAATCATTTTAGCCCTTGACTGCTGCATGTTGCAACTGCAACAATATGCAACTTTTACCCTATAAAAATTCTGCTTCACCCTACGGCCTTAACAGCCACTAGCCTATGTAAATAAAATAGGGATTAAAATATGGATAGAAAATATTTATAAATATGGATGAAATATAGACTGTTCACAAAAAGGATAATTTTGGTACTGGATTATGCGATTAACCTAGTAACATGTCAGACTACCTAGTAACATGTCGGACTACCTAGTAACATGTCAGACTACCTAGTAACATGTCAGACTACCTAGTAACATGTCGGACTACCTAGTAACATGTCAGACTACCTAGTAACATGTCAGACTACCTAGTAACATGTCGGACTACCTAGTAACATGTCAGACTACCTAGTAACATCAGACTACCTAGACTAACATGTCAGACTACCTAGTAACATGTCGGACTACCTAGTAACATGTCAGACTACTAGTAACATGTCAGTAGTAACATGTCAGACTACCTAGTAACATGTCGAACTAAAGTAACATGTCAGACTACCTAGTAACATGTCGAACTACCTAGTAACATGTCGAACTAAAGTAACATGTCAGACTACCTAGTAACATGTCAGACTACCTAGTAACATGTCGGACTACCTAGTAACATGTCGAACTAAAGTAACATGTCAGACTACCTAGTAACATGTCAGACTACCTAGTAACATGTCGGACTACCTAGTAACATGTCGAACTAAAGTAACATGTCAGACTACCTAGTAACATGTCAGACTACCTAGTAACATGTCAGACTACCTAGTAACATGTCGGACTACCTAGTAACATGTCGGACTACCTAGTAACATGTCAGACTACCTAGTAACATGACTACCTAGTAACATGTCTAAAGTAACATGTCAGACTACCTAGTAACATGTCAGACTACCTAGTAAACGAACTAAAGTAACATGTCAGACTACCGGACTACCTAGTAACATGTCGGACTACCTAGTAACATGTCAGACTACCTAGTAACATGTCATGGACTACCTAGTAACATGTCAGACTACCTAGTAACATGTCAGACTACCTAGTAACATGTCAGACTACCTAGTAACATGTCGGACTACCTAGTAACATGTCGAACTAAAGTAACATGTCAGACTACCTAGTAACAGTCGGACTACCTAGTAACAGACTACCTAGTAACATGTCGAACTAAAGTAACATGTCAGTAACGTCAGACTACCTAGTAACATGTCAGACTACCTAGTAACATGTCGAACAGAACTACCTAGTAACATGTCAGACTACCTAGTAACATGTCAGACTACCTAGTAACATGTCGGACTACCTAGTAACATGTCAGAATACCTAGTAACATGTCAGTAACATGTCGGATACCTAGTAACATGTCAGACTACCTAGTAACATGTCGGACTACCTAGTAACATGTCAGAATACCTAGTAACAGTAACTACCTAGTAACATGTCAGAATACCTAGTAACATGTCAGACTACCTAGTAACATGTCGGACTACCTAGTAACATGTCAGACTACCTAGTAACATGTCGGACTACCTAGTAACATGTCAGACTACCTAGTAACATGTCGGACTACCTAGTAACATGTCAGACTACCTAGTAACATGTCGGACTACCTAGTAACATGTCAGACTACCTAGTAACATGTCAGACTACCTAGTAACATGTCAGACTACCTAGTAACATGTCGGACTACCTAGTAACATGTCAGACTACCTAGTAACATGTCGGACTACCTAGTAACATGTCAGACTACCTAGTAACATGTCAGACTACCTAGTAACATGTCAGACTACCTAGTAACATGTCGGACTAGTAACATGTCGGACTACCTACCTAGTAACATGTAACATGTCAGACTACCAGACTACCTAGTAACATGTCAGACTACCTAGTAACATGTCGGACTACCTAGTAACATGTCGGACTACCTAGTAACATGTCAGACTACCTAGTAACATGTCAGACTACCTAGTAACATGTCGGACTACCTAGTAACATGTCGGACTACCAAGTAACATGTCAGACTACCTAGTAACATGTCGGACTACCTAGTAACATGTCAGACTACCTAGTAACATGTCAGACTACCTAGTAACATGTCGGACTACCTAGTAACATGTCAGACTACCTAGTAACATGTCAGACTACCTAGTAACATGTCAGACTACCTAGTAACATGTCAGACTACCTAGTAACATGTCGGACTACCTAGTAACATGTCAGACTACCTAGTAACATGTCGGACTACCTAGTAACATGTCAGACTACCTAGTAACATGTCGGACTACCTAGTAACATGTCGGACTACCTAGTAACATGTCGGACTACCTAGTAACATGTCGGACTAAATAAAATGAAAAAAAGTGCCAAAAAAGTAAAGTGCATACTACGAACTGTGTACATTGAGTAGCGTATACTTAGTAATGTCTACTCACTGCACTCATGAGAGAGTCCAGCACACTGACAGCGAAGGCGGTTCCACAGGCGAAGGGCTGCGTCAGGTACAGCTCTGTGTCCGGGTCGTCGTCATCATCTTGGTCCAAGAACTGAACGTTGGAGTCGTTCACTGAGAGAAGGGAGACCCAAAACAGAGTCAGAGCGAGACAGAGGCCAAGGGGGGCACAGCACGTCAAACACACACCAACACACCTGAGGACTTGAGAAGTAGAGAATCGCTGGGTGACATAGCTAGGGCAGGGGTTCCCAAACTTTTTTTGTTGGTGTTTTTGAGTCAATATGAGCCAATATTCCTTTTTACTTGACTTACAACCCCAAGTCTTAGGCCCTGACCCAAACAGAATCATTCACTTTATTGGCTCCTTCAAAGACTCAATAGCATATATTCTCAACTGTCTCATGTCTTTAGGTATAGAAAAGGTGATGTCTGAACCAAAGCGTTATGGATGTGGCATTCATTGTAGATGCACAGTACAATCCGTCATCAACAAACCATTTCTGCAGTTTTGAATCACATTCAAGACATGGGTTTTACCTCGGTGTGTGAAGCACACCTCGCTCCACCATATTGTGCATGTTGAGGTGAGAAGATCATGCATGTAATGTAACATGCATTCTGGAGCTTCGTTGATATCTCAGATAAGAACTGAAAGTCAAATGATTATTTAAAACAACAATAAAAATAAAAAAAAATATATATATATATAAAGCTGTGGGGTAAATTCACATAGGCACAGCCTGCTTTTAAAGATCAAAGTTATACAACATTCTGAACTGTTAAGGATGAAACAAGTTCAAATCATAAAGGGCTAGGGTTGAAAAGTCTCTATGTTCTGTCTAGAATACTGCTAACCAGAGGAAAAGATCAAGAAGAAAAAATATAAAAACAAACTTCTTTAAAACCATTTGTAAAGATGCCTTTTCCTAATAGAACAGACTTTAGCCTCAGATGTGAGGATCTGCTTGCTAGTGCCAGTGGACAAGAGCCTGAGATCCAACTGTATTTGAAAAGCGCTTGACAACACAAGCCTTTCTTTGACCCCTTCAACATGAAGGCTTGAGGTCTGGAAGATAGAAAAAAGACCCCCCCCCGCCACAAAAATACACAAAAACAACAACAACAACTAAACAGCTTAAAGGGAACATTTGAGCTGTAGTTGTACGCTTTTTTCCAATCTGATTCCTTCCCAGGCTTCCTCTGTGCTGCGGAGGAACAGACATGTCAGTCAACCAGACAAGCGGGCTGATGATGCAAACAGGCCCAGGCTAAGGAGACTGAACCGGGGGGTAGTGGGGTGTAGAGGGGTGGGTGTAGAGTCTGGTGGTCGGGGGTGGTGGGTGTGATATGAAAACAGCCATAAGGACAGACCGAGCAACTATCCAAGTGCAAGAGCGATGCTTTGAGAAAAGAATGCATGGAAAAAAATAAAAACACCACAGAAAAAAAACTTTCAATAAAAAAAGGCCAAAACGAGACAGTAAATGTTCCACCAGAAACAGAGAAGAAAAAATGTAATTGTGTTCAAAGTGAAGCCATGGGAGCAGTCAGCGAGGGCCTCGGCTGTAGCCTGATAGATCAAGACAAGTGGATGAACAAAGGAGAGACAGTGAGAGGGAGAGAGAATTGCTTTGGCAATGTAAACATATGTTTCCCATGCCAATAAAGCCCCTTAAATTGAAATTGAATTGAGAATGTGAGAGAGTTAGAGAGAAAGAAAGAAAGAGAGTAGGTGAGAGGTGAGAGAGAGTGTGAGCGAGAGAGGTGACAGGCAGACAGGCAGACAGACAGAACTAAAGATCGGACGGCAGCGAGCAGAGGACAAAGGCCTGGCTTACCCAGCTCAGTTATCATTTGTATGTTGATTCCAAGTTTTTTTTCCTGACTGAATGAAACCAAAGGCAGTATTTTGCCAGGTTTAGCTAACGACAGTAAGACAGTGTGGAGCAGAGGGGGGAGAGATAGGGTCATTATTGGAACAGCTTCAAAGAGCAGAGAAAAAGAAACGCAGACCAGTCATCAGGATTAGACAGACTGAAGCTGGTGTAGGTAAAGGAAGCCATGACATGCAACTACAGCACAAGAGAGGGACAGATGTGGCTGAACCACTAAAACATTAAAACACAAAGGGCTTACGGATATACAATATTATATACATAAACTGACTTTGTCCATTTGACTCGACTATGGTAAAGTAAAGTGACAACATTGACACTACAACTACAGTGTATAGTTCTACAGAGACAGATGTTTACTGCTTTATCTCCTCTCTACGTCCAGGGAGGAGGAGGACAACGTTAGTGATGATAATATTATCTACTTAATACCCAGGGCCAGACAAAATCTGCAGGAGAAATTCATCTAAATCAAACATAGAATAAATTATATTAAATCAAGCATACTGTAGCTGGGGAATTTATTGAAATCAAAAACAAACAGCTACACTTGATTTGTTGATTACATAAGTAGTACTCAAGAACATAGAGAGAGAGGCAAAACAATGTTCATACAGCTTCCTGTCCCTGTGTCTCTCCCCGTCTCTGTCTCTCCCCGTCTCTGTCTGGGTCTCTCCCCGTCTCTGTCTGTGTCTCCCCGTCTCTGTCTGTGTCTCCCCGTCTCTGTCTGTGTCTCCCCCCGTCTCCCCGTCTCTGTCTCTGTCTCTGTCTCTCCCCGTCTCTGTCTGTGTCTCTCTGTCTCTGTCTGTGTCTCTCCCCGTCTCTGTCTCTCCCCGTCTCTGTCTCTCCCCGTCTCTGTCTGTGTCTGGTCTCTGTCTGTGTCTCTCCCCGTCTCTGTCTGTGTCTCTCCCCGTCTCTCTGTCTCTGTCTCTGTCTGTGTCTCTCCCCGTCTCCGTCTCTGTCTCTGTCTGTCTCTCCCCGTCTCTGTCTGGGTCTCTGTCTCTGTCTGTGTCTCTCCCCGTCTCTGTCTGGTCTCTGTCTCTCCGTCTCTGTCTGTGTCTCCCCGTCTCTGTCTCTGTCTCTGTCTCTGTGTCTCCCCGTCTCTGTCTCTGTCTCTCCCCGTCTCTGTCTCTGGTCTCTGTCTGTGTCTCCCCGTCTCTGTCTGTGTCTCTCCCCGTCTCTGTCTCTGTCTCTCCCCCTCTGTCTGTGTCTCTGTCTGTGTCTCCCCGTCCTGTCTGTGTCTCTGTCTCTGTGTCTCTCCCCGTCTCTGTCTGTGTCTCTCCCCGTCTCTGGGTCTCTCTCCCCGTCTCTGTCTGTCTCTGTCTCTGGGTCCTCTGTCTCTGTCTGTGTCTCTCTCCCCGTCTCTGTCTCTGTGTCTCTCTCTCCCCGTCTCTGTCTGTGTCTCCCCGTCTCTGTCTGTGTCTCCCCGTCTCTGTCTGTGTCTCTCCCCGTCTCTGTCTGTGTCTCTCCCCGTCTCTGTCTGTGTCTCTCCCGTCTCTGTCTGTGTCTCTCCCCGTCTCTGTCTGTGTCTCTCCCCCTCTGTCTCTGTCTCTGTCTCTGTCTGTGTCTCCCCGTCTCTGTCTGTGTCTCTCCCCCCTGTCTGTGTCTCTCCCCGTCTCTGTCTGTGTCTCTGTCTCTGTCTCTCCCCGTCTCTGTCTGTGTCTCTCCCCGTCTCTGTCTGTGTCTCTCTCTGTCTGTGTCTCTCCCCGTCTCTGTCTGTGTCTCTCCCCGTCTCTGTCTGTGTCTCTCCCCGTCTCTGTCTGTGTCTCTGTCTCTGTCTGTGTCTCTCCCCGTCTCTGTCTGTGTCTCTCCCCGTCTCTGTCTGTGTCTCTCCCCGTCTCTGTCTGTGTCTCTCCCCGTCTCTGTCTGTGTCTCTCCCCGTCTCTGTCTGTGTCTCTCCCCGTCTCTGTCTGTGTCTCTCCCCGTCTCTGTCTGTGTCTCTCCCCGTCTCTGTCTGTGTCTCTCCCCGTCTCTGTCTGTGTCTCTCCCCGTCTCTGTCTGTGTCTCTCCCCGTCTCTGTCTGGGTCTCTCCCCGTCTCTGTCTGTCTGTGTCTCTCTCCCCGTCTCTGTCTGTCCCTGTCTCTGTCTGTGTCTCTCCCTGTCTCTGTCTGTGTCTCTCCCCGTCTCTGTCTGTGTCTCCCCGTCTCTGTCTGTGTCTCCCCTCTCTGTCTGTGTCTCTCCCCGTCTCTGTCTGTGTCTCTCCCCGTCTCTGTCTGTGTCTCTCCCTGTCTCTGTCTGTGTCTCCCTGTCTCTGTCTGTGTCTCTCCCCGTCTCTGTCTGTGTCTCTCCCCGTCTCTGTCTGTGTCTCTCCCTGTCTCTGTCTGTGTCTCTCCCCGTCTCTGTCTGTGTCTCTCCCTGTCTCTGTCTGTGTCTCTCCCCGTCTCTGTCTGTGTCTCCCCGTCTCTGTCTGTGTCTCCCCGTCTCTGTCTGTGTCTCTCCCCGTCTCTGTCTGTGTCTCTCCCCGTCTCTGTCTGTGTCAGAGTGGTGGGTCTCTAGTGCTTTAGTCAGAGGGGATAGAGTGGTGGGTCTCTAGTGCTGTAGTCAGAGGGGATAGAGTGGTGGGTCTCTAGTGCTGTAGTCAGAGGGGATAGAGTGGTGGGTCTCTAGTGCTGTAGTCAGAGGGGATAGAGTGGTGGGTCTCTAGTGCTGTAGTCAGAGGGGATAGAGAGGTGGGTCTCTAGCGCTTTAGTCAGAGGGGATAGAGTGGTGGGTCTCTAGTGCTTTAGTCAGAGGGGATCAGAGGGGATGGTGGTGGGTCTCTAGTGCTTTAGTCAGAGGGGATAGAATGGTGCGTCTCTAGCGCTTTAGTCAGGGGAGGGGAGAGGGGATTGGTGGGTCTCTAGTGCTTTAGTCAGAGGGGATAGAGTGGTGGGTCTCTAGTGCTTTAGTCAGAGGGGATAGAGTGGTGGGTCTCTAGTGCTTTAGTCAGAGGGGATAGAGTGGTGGGTCTCTAGTGCTTTAGTCAGAGGGGATAGAGTGGTGGGTCTCTAGTGCTTTAGTCAGAGGGGATAGAGTGGTGGGTCTCTAGTGCTTTAGTCAGAGGGGATAGAGTGGTGGGTCTCTAGTGCTGTAGTCAGAGGGGATAGAGTGGTGGGTCTCTAGTGCTTTAGTCAGAGGGGATAGAGTGGTGGGTCTCTAGTGCTTTAGTCAGAGGGGATAGAGTGGTGGGTCTCTAGTGCTTTAGTCAGAGGGGATAGAGTGGTGGGTCTCTAGTGCTTTAGTCAGTGGTGGGGGAGTCAGAGGGGATAGAGTGGTGGGTCTCTAGTGCTGTAGTCAGAGGGGATAGAGTGGTGGGTCTCTAGTGCTTTAGTCAGAGGGGATAGAGTGGTGGGTCTCTAGTGCTTTAGTCAGAGGGGATAGAGTGGTGGGTCTCTAGTGCTTTAGTCAGAGGGGATAGAGTGGTGGGTCTCTAGTGCTTTAGTCAGAGTGGTGGGGGATCAGATAGTGGTGGGTCTCTAGTGCTTTAGTCAGAGGGGATAGAGTGGTGGGTCTCTAGTGCTTTAGTCAGAGGGGATAGAGTGGTGGGTCTCTAGTGCTTTAGTCAGAGGGGATAGAGTGGTGGGTCTCTAGTGCTTTAGTCAGAGGGGATAGAGTGGTGGGTCTCTAGTGCTTTAGTCAGAGGGGATAGAGTGGTGGGTCTCTAGTGCTTTAGTCAGAGGGGATAGGGTGGTGGGTCTCTAGTGCTTTAGTCAGAGGGGATAGAGTGGTGGGTCTCTAGTGCTTTAGTCAGAGGGGATAGGGTGGTGGTGCTTCTCAGAGGGGATAGAGTGGTAGTGCTTTAGTCAGAGGGGATAGAGTGGTGGGTCTCTAGTGCTTTAGTCAGAGGGGATAGAGTGGTGGGTCTCTAGTGCTTTAGTCAGAGGGGATAGGGTGGTGGGTCTCTAGTGCTTTAGTCAGAGGGGATAGAGTGGTGGGTCTCTAGTGCTTTAGTCAGAGGGGATAGGGTGGTGGGTCTCTAGTGCTTTAGTCAGAGGGGATAGTGGTTCTAGCGAACCTGGTCTCTAGTCATTTAGAATCCCTCAGAGACGTGAAACTTTCATGAGTCCCCTGGACCACAGAGAATATTAGAGAATATAGCCAGCACCATTGTTATTATTAAATGGACCCATTTTGCTACTGTGGCACTTTTTTTTAGCTTCCTCTCACTCTCATTTGACTCTCTCCATCCCTCTCAATCAGGCAGTTAATGGACTAATGGTACATAGACAAAGTGAGTGTTCTGACTTTGTAATGAGACATCTCAGCTAGAGCTTCCACAAAGAGAGGGACATTTGAAATGACCACAATTGCTCAGCTTTGCATTTAGCTCCACACAAATCTCAGGCCAAAGTCGCTAATCATTAGCATCAATATATCGCTAAAATTAGTCATCACAGCCATAGAAAATGAAGAGTTTCGCCAACTACCCTCCACATTGGCGCCAAACGTTCCACAACAACATTCAAACTTGCATTCTAACCAGAATGCAAAAGAATGTCCACCGAACTGAAGGCAACATGGCGATCCTGAAGATGCTAAATCTCTAAGTCAGTTGGCCAAACTCTGTGTACAATTTCACAAACAGGCAAAACTGGTATAAATAACATCACAACAACCAGAAAGTGGTTGAAATGAGATAATATTGACATCCTATGGAGCTGTTTTGCCCGCTATCATTAGTGAATGGTCAGCTGGTGTGTGTTTCTCACCTAGTTCAGTGATGATGGGGATGTTGGCGCCGGTGGTGACGGAGGCCTGGCGTGCTAAACCATGTACTGGACTGCTGTCTGGAGAGGACCGGTCCATTCCAGGAGGCGTGAAACCTACACAGAGCACAAAAACAAAGACACACCAAACCATTGAAACGTACAGACACAGAGATACACACAAAACCATTGAAATGTATAGATACATAGACACACACAAAACCATTGAAAACGTAGAGATACACACAAGACCATTGAAACGTACCGGCACAGAGATACAAACAAAATCATTGAAATGTATAGATACATAGACACACACAAAACCATTGAAAAAACGTATAGATACATAGACACACACAAAACCATTGAAAAAACTCTCAGACACAGAGATGTGTAATACAACACTGATTGCACATTAATACCACACATTAATACCACCCTGATCACACATTAATACCACACTGATCACACATTAATACCACACTGATCACACATCAATACCACACTAATCACACATTAATACAACACTGATCACACATTAATACCACACTGATCACACATTAATACCACACTGATCACACATTAATACAACACTGATCACACATTAATACCACACTGATCACACATCGATACCACACTAATCTCACATTAATACAACACTGATCTCACATTAATACAACACTGATCACACATTAATACCACACTAACACTGATCACACATTAATACCACACTAATCACACATTAATACAACACTGATCACACATTAATACCACACTGATCACACATTAATACACACACTGATCACACATTAATACAACACTGATCACACATTAATACCACACTGATCACACATTAATACCACACTAATCTCACATTAATACAACACTGATCTCATTAATACACTGATCACACATTAATACAACACTGATCTCACATTAATACCACACTGATCACACATTAATACAACACTGATCTCACATTAATACCACACTGATCACACATTAATACCACACTAATCTCACATTAATACAACACTGATCTCACATTAATACACACTAATCTCACATTAATACAACACTGATCTCACATTAACACCACACAATCTCACATTAATACAACACTGATCACACATTAATACAACACTGATCACACATTAATACAACACTGATCACATTAATACCACACTGATCACACATTAATACAACACTGATCACACATTAATAATACACACACTGATCACACATTAATACAACACTGATCACACATTAATACAACACTGATCACACATTAATAATCACACATTAATACAACACTGATCACACTGATCTCACATTAATACAACACTGATCACACATTAATACCACACTGATCTCACATTAATACCACACTGATCACATTAATACAACACATTAATACCACACTGATCACACATTAATACAACACTGATCACACATTAATACCACACTGATCACACATTAATACAACACTGATCACACATTAATACCACACTGATCACATTAATACATGATCACACATTAATACAACACTGATCACACATTAATACAACACTGATCTCACATTAATACCACACTAATCTCACATTAATACAACACTGATCTCACATTAATACTAATCTCACACTGATCACACATTAATACAACACTGATCACACATTAATACAACACTGATCACACATTAATACCAACACTGATCACACATTAATACCACACTGATCACACATTAATACCACACTGATCACACATTAATACAACACTGATCACACATTAATACAACACTGATCACACATTAATACCACTGATCACACTACAACACTGATCACACATTAATACATACACACTGATCACACATTAATACCACACTGATCACACATTAATACCACACTGACACATTAATCACTGATCACACATTAATACAACACTGATCACACATTAATACACACTGATCACACATTAATACAACACTGATCACACATTAATACAACACTGATCACACATTAATACCACACTGATCACACATTAATACCACACTGATCACACATTAATACAACACTGATCACACATAATACAACACTGATCACACATTAATAACACTGATCACACATTAATACAACACTGATCACACATTAATACAACACTGATCACACATTAATACCACACTGATCACACATTAATACAACACTGATCACACATTAATACAACACTGATCACACATTAATACAACACTGATCACACATTAATACAACACTGATCACACATTAATACCACACTGATCACACATTAATACAACACTGATCACACATTAATACAACACTGATCACACATTAATACAACACTGATCACACATTAATACAACACTGATCACACATTAATACCACACTGATCACACATTAATACAACACTGATCACACATTAATACAACACTGATCACACATTAATACCACACTGATCACACATTAATACCACACTGATCACACATTAATACCACACTGATCACACATTAATACCACACTGATCACACATTAATACCACACTGATCACACATTAATACCACACTGATCACACATTAATACCACACTGATCACACATTAATACCACACTGATCACACATTAATACCACACTGATCACACATTAATACCACACTGATCACACATTAATACCACACTGATCACACATTAATACCACACTGATCACACATTAATACAACACTGATCACACATCACATTAATACCACACTGATCACACATTAATACCACACTGATACCACACTGACACATTAATACATTAATACACTGATCACACATTAATACCACACTGATCACACATTAATACTGATCACACATTAATACAACACTGATCACACATTAATACCACACTGATCACACATTAATACCACACTGATCACACATTAATACAACACTGATCACACATTAATACCACACTGATCACACATTAATACAACACTGATCACACATTAACCACACTGATCACACATTAACACAACACACATTAATGACACTAATCTCACATTAATACAACACTGATCTCACATTAATACAACACTGATTCACATTACACTAATCTCACATTAATACAACACTGATCACACATTAATACAACACTGATCACACATTAATACAACACTGATCACACATTAATACAACACTGATCTCATATTAATACCACACATTAATACCACACTGATCACACATTAATACCACACTGATCACACATTAATACCACACTGATCACACATTAATACCACACTGATCACACATTAATACCACACTGATCACACATTAATACAACACTGATCACACATTAATACCACACTGATCACACATTAATACCACACTGATCACACATTAATACAACACTGATCACACATTAATACAACACTGATCACACATTAATACCACACTGATCACACATTAATACCACACTGATCACACATTTAATACCACACATTAATCTGATCACATTAATACAACACTGATCACACATTAATACAACACTGATCACACATTAATACCACACTGATCACACATTAATACCACACTGATCACACATTAATACCACACTGATCACACATTAATACACACTGATCACACATTAATACCACACTGATCACACATTAATACCACACTGATCACACATTAATACAACACTGATCACACATTAATACCACACTGATCACACATTGATACCACACTAATCTCACATTAATACAACACTGATCTCACATTAATACCACACTGATCACACATTAATACCACACTGATCACACATTAATACAACACTGATCACACATTAATACAACACTGATCTCACATTAATACAACACTGATCTCACATTAATACCACACTGATCACACATTAATACCACACTGATCACACATTAATACCACACTGATCACACATTAATACCACACTGATCACACATTAATACCACACTGATCACACATTAATACAACACTGATCACACATTAATACAACACTGATCTCACATTAATACAACACTGATCACACATTAATACAACACTGATCACACATTAATACAACACTGATCACACATTAATACAACACTGATCACACATTAATACAACACTGATCACACATTAATACCACACTGATCTCACATTAATACAACACTGATCACACATTAATACAACACTGATCACACATTAATACAACACTGATCACACATTAATACAACACTGATCTCACATTAATACCACACTGATCACACATGAATACAACACTGATCTCACATTAACACCACACTGATCACACATTAATACCACACTGATCACACATTAATACAACACTGATCACACATTAATCTGATCACATTAATACAACACTGATCTCACATTAATACCACACTAATCTCACATTAATACTGATCACACATTAATACAACACTGATCTCACATTAATACAACACTGATCACACATTAATACAACACTGATCACACATTAATACCACACTGATCACACATTAATCACTGATCTCACATTAATACCACACTGATCACATTAACATGAATACAACACTGATCACACATTAATACAACACTGATCACTGACACATTAATACCACACTGATCACACATTAATACCACACTGATCACACATTAATACCACACTGATCACACATTAATACAACACTGATCACACATTAATACCACACTGATCACACATTAATACAACACTGATCACACATCAATATCACCCTGATCACACATTAATACAACACTGATCACACATTAATACAACACTGATCACACATTAATACCACACTGATCTCACATTAATACCACACTGATCACACATTAATACCACACTGATATCACAATAATATCATTTCACAAATAATTTACCACAGGTTTGGTGATTGAAAAGGTCATACATAATTTTGAGAAGAGAAAAACTCAACTATAATCGAGAACAACAATAAAACATTAAAATGAGAACACTAAGTTGATCGGACTATGTAATGCACAGTTAGTGTCTGTTATATGCCACTATTAGTTGGTTACACTACACTATTCAGCAAAAGCTGCTGGGCTAACTGAGAATGAAAAGATGTGAAGAGGGGAGGGAGGGGGTGATGGTAAAATGATGCAGGCGCTTCCTAAAAATGTCAATATAGATATTGTGCTTTTAGGGGTCATCTGAGAGACATATTTAGCATTCACATCCTTCCATCAACTTGCCTGCCTTCCATAAATGTTATATGTGCTTCATGTTGTTTCCATAAAATTGGCGAAGTGGATCCTGAAAACCTTTTATCAGGAAAATAGAGGTGCGATTCCCGACCATGAAATACAAAAGGGGCGAGTGACAAGGGCATGAATTCCCATGACTTCACATTTCTGCATTTCCTTAAAGTGACAAGTAAACACCTTAAATCAGTAATGCTAGATGCATAATGCATTACCTGTATTGTGACATCCATCATTTAGTGCCGACTAAAGCAAAACCCACCTTATAGTTTTACAGTACAGCAGTGACAAAACATAATGCATGATGGGAATATATTCAGGTCACAAAGTTTCAGGGGGGTCATTTTCTGGCAGGGATCTTTTCATCCTCCTCACCATAGAGGACACACCAGTTCTGCATTCATCACAAACTTGAGGCTGAACTGAAAAATCCACACCCTTGTTACGCCAGTTACTGACACTGGGAAGAGGCAAGGTTTGACAATTTGTAGCAGTCAGACTGGAAGCTCACTCAGAGTACGCTTCATATATATAAAATAGGACATTTATATTTCTAGAGAGTGACAACTGGGTTTTTGGATATTGCCTGTAAAAAACATTATTTTTCCACTATCAGTGTAAACAAGCAGACCAGTATCTAATTGTGAAAGTACTCTGACTATAGATACAGGGAAGTTTTTCAAACGTGTAAAAATCAGTTGGGCTGCAAGCGACAAAGTTAAATGAAGAAAAGGGGAGAGTTGTACACAGATCATTGATTATCAGTCAGATAGTATATACTGTATGAGTGGATTCATTATAATGGTTTGAATGCATTTGGTAAAAAATCTTCTAGAACTTACAAACAAGAGGGGAATAGATTTTCTCACAAAATAAAATGTTTTACGGCTCTCTGTCACAGAGAAGCAAATGCAAGGGTGTGTGAATGTGTGTGTGTGTGTATATTTGTGTATGTGTGTGTGTATATTTGTGTATGTGTGTGTGTGCGCATCTGATATGGAACCCCACCTCCACCCCTCTCAGGCCCCAGGCACAATTTAGCTCTGCGGTCTACAGACTACATCCTACCGTAGACCTCGGCCATGTGAACGTCTCCCCAGAAATACATCTCCTTACTTATTAATGTGCACCTTGTTTACATTTCACACCCCACATCTGAATAGATTTTCTGAGAGGAAGGAATCCACAGAGCAAAACACTATTAAATAGTACCCCTGTGTGTGTTTCAAGTTTTATTAGTTGTATTACTTCATACTCGTCGCCAAACCCACTGGCTCCAGGTCATCTATAAGTCTCTGCTAGGTAAAGCTCTGCCTTATCTCAGCTCACTGGTCACCATAGCAGCACCCACCCGTAGCAGGCGCTCCAGCAGGAATATTTCACTGGTCATCCCCAATGCCAACTCCTCCTTTGGCCACCATTCATTCCAGTTCTCTGCTGCCAATGACTGGAACGAATTGCAAAAATCACTGAAGCTAGAGACTTATATCTCCCTCACTAACTTTAAGTATCAGCTGTCAGAACAGCTTACCGATCATTGCACCTGTACATAGCCCATCTGTAAATAGCCCACCCAACTATCTCATCCCCATGTAATTTTTTTCTCCTTTGCACCCCAGTATCTCTACTTGCACATTCATCTTCTGCGCATCTATGACTCTAGGGTTTAATTGCTAAATTCTAATAATTTCAACACTATGGACCATTTATTGCCTTTACCTCCCTAATCTTACCTCATCGACACACACTGTATATAGACCTTTCTATTGTGTTATTGACTGTACGTTTGTTTATTCCATGTGTAATTCTGTGTTGGTTGTCTCGCACTGCTTTGCTCTATCTTGGCCAGGTCACAGTTGGAAAACTGGCCTACCTGGTTAAATAAAGGTGAAATAAAATACAAATGTAAAAAGTATGCGTGTGTGTGTGTGCGTGCGTGCGTGTGTGTGCGTGCAGGCGTGCGTGTGTAGGTGGGATCTTGAATCTAAATATTTATCAGTGGAATGGGTACAGATGATGTAAGACGCAATCATTGATAACAATAGGCTTCAACCAGTATGACAGAGGATATAATGTCTGTGAATACATGGGGAAAGGGGACCTCAGATTCAGTCTATTCATTGTGGAGCTGAGCCAGCACATCACTCACTCAGACCAGGAGAAATAACTGCATTGACCTTCTCCTAAACCATGGTGCTTGGCATGTTTTCTTAGATGTCGGTTGGTCTATCATAAGATTCAGTCCCTCCAGGTTTTTATGGTCACATTTTTTTTTACAAAATCACTTTCACCTAAAATGGCCCAGTCAAGCCAAGCGTCAACAAACCTTTTCCCCCGTCAGCGCATTTGCGTGACAAACTGGACAACATCATTGCAAATGGCCATACAAAATGTCAGAGCAAAATCAGGCATTTCTGCCTACAAATATGCACGGGGGATCCTGGAGGGACTGATTAGTAGATGAATGCAGGAGATCCAGGATGGAATGTCATGAACAACAGCTGAAGAAGGCTGTCTGGTGATTGGCTGGTTAAAAATGACAAGACTGGATGGGACATGAGGCTTATCTGTTTTTCTGAATGCATCAGCTATCTGTTCCAATCAGTCTGCCAGAAACCAGAGGGGTTAGTATAAACAGGCACCACATCAGGGACAGACACAATCGCAACAGGGGTGGGGAGTCACATCCTTAAAATATATTATTTGGGAGGTTGAACACCACTTTCCATGTTTATTTACCATGATGAAAAAAATCACTGATTTAAGTGGTAGAACACTACATCCTCTCCCCCCCGCAGCCAGAACAGTACAGAACAGTCTATCATCTTGTAGGCCAGTCAGTCCTTACCTTGGGAGTTAGCCTGCAAGAGCCCGATGCTGTCGTCAAACTGCATAGACTTTATGTTGAGCGATGCCAGAATGCATTCCTTATCCTGCAGCGAGGCGTCGTCGATATTGTTCTGATTGGCCGACAGTATCACGCACATGTCGCAGAGGTTGATGTTGACAGCCCTTAAATCTGCACGGCTTAATGGCGTACCCTTCAGGCGCGGTGAAGAAAAGAGACGGACAGAGAGAGAGAGAGGAGAGAGGGAGAAGAGGGGAGAGGAAACAAATGACAGACTAAGTGAGGGGAGCTTTGGGAGATTAGATAACAAGTATTGCAGTTTTGCAGCGGTGACATTCAGCTGATCTAACTGGGCACTGGGGAATCAGAGATGTGGACTAATCTAAAGGGTAGTAGACGCTGAAGGCTAACAGGCCTGGTTTCTTAGGGCTCTCTGCTACTTAGTCAAGCCAGCGTTAACGAGCTCTAAAGCAGGCAGCCATGCCAGAGTTTCACATTTCAGATGACCAGGGAGGGCAGCTGCAGTGCATTGTAACTTCATATGAATAGGCAGACTTTGTCACTGGTGTGAATGGATGGAAGATTGAATTCAGGACCCAGTTGTGGAATTGACAGGAACAGCCACAACACCACCAACAACAACCACAACTAATCACAAAGAAATCCACTATATCACTAACTAAAGCTATACTTCTATTACTGCTAGGCCATCACTGTAAATAACAAGTTCTTAACTGACTTGCCTAGTTGTGGAGAGCCAAATCTAGGACAAAAAGGCTTCTCAACAAGCCATAAGACTCCTGAACAGGTAACCAAATGGTTACCCGGACTATTTGCATTAAGAACATAGAAGTCAACAGGGTCAAAATTACAACAATGTGTCTTTTTCCGGATCAGAGGTATTGTACAGCCGGGTTTGGTATTAAATTCTGGAGCGTTGTTACACTGGTCTACTCACAGACAGTACGGATGGTATGATATGATTTTGCATTGTAAGTGCATGATGTTGTCGGTTGTATAACTTTGACGCGTAACAGTAGGTACAGTGGTACTCACAGGTAGTATGGAGACCTTGGGGAAGTTGTGTAGGGTTTCCCACTCTCTCCTCAGGTACTCCAGCGAGCCCACAAACACTATGGGCTTCAGCTCGTGATAATGGAAGTTGCTGGCTCTCAAAGGCATCACCAAGTTTCGCAGCCCCACTAGAGCGGACGTGACATCTCCAAATATACAGACCACTACATGGCCGCTCAACACCGTCATGGATGCCTCACTCCGGGTCTGAGCAGGGAGAGAGAGAGGGACGAGTGTGGTGAGAAACATGGAGACAGAAATAGAGAGAACGAATAATGGGGCGAGAGAAAGAGAGAAAGAGAAAGAAAGAAAGAGGGAACAAACACACAGCACTGTCAGAAAACAGAGAGAGACAGAGTGCTGATGAGAAACCCTGCAGTCCCACCCTTTGAGGTGTTAGGCTCAAGGTGAACCCGGCACAGGTCAATGCAGTTGAAACTCTAAATGGTTAAGGAGTAAGGTGTATAAAATTGCTTTCAAAGCCATGCTTGTGGTGGTTCTATACTATGACCCAGTACATAGAAAACAGTCGACTCACCTTGGAACAACAGAGGCATTGAGAGAAATGTGGGTATACATTATTAGTATGTGGTTGTTACTGCTATGTGAGGGAAACCGTTTCTTTAGAGCCTACCAAACCTCAACAATAATTTATTCTCGGACCAATCAGTGCAAATACTAAATGGCCAACTCCATAATAATATTCCTCAGCCAACACAGCTAAAAACAGTGTGCACATGTACATGATTTAGAAAAGTCTAGTATCTTTGTATTTATTATGGATCCCCATTAGCTGCTACCATGGCAACAGCTACTCTTCCTGGGTTCCAGCAACATTTAGGCAGTTATATACAATTTAAAATATTACATGACATTACATTTCATAACACTTTTCACAGCACATTAAGTGTGTTCCCTCAGGCCACTACTCTACTACCACATATCTACAATACAAAATCCATGTGTGTGTGTATCATCAAACTGAAAATCCCCTTCGGAGTCACACGTACTGTAGAACAACACCTACCATATCTGTTGATGGATAGGTACTGTAGAACAACACCTACCATATATGTTGATGGATAGGTACTGTAGAACAACACCTACCATATCTGTTGATGGATAGGTACGGTAGAACAACACCTACCATATATGTTGATGGATAGGTACTGTAGAACAACACCTACCATATATGTTGATGGATAGGTACTGTAGAACAACACCTACCATATATGTTGATGGATAGGTACTGTAGAACAACACCTACTACATCTGTTGATGGATAGGTACTGTAGAACAACACCTACCATATCTGTTGATGGATAGGTACTGTAGAACAACACCTACCATATATGTTGATGGAGAGGTACTGTAGAACAACACCTACCATATATGTTGATGGATAGGTACTGTAGAACAACACCTACCATATATGTTGATGGATAGGTACTGTAGCACAACACCTACCATATGTGTTGATGGATAGGTACTGTAGAACAACACCTACCATATATGTTGATGGATAGGTACTGTAGAACAACACCTACTACATCTGTTGATGGATAGGTACTGTAGAACAACACCTACTACATCTGTTGATGGATAGGTACTGTAGAACAACACCTACCATATATGTTGATGGATAGGTACTGTAGAACAACACCTACTACATCTGTTGATGGATAGGTACTGTAGAACAACACCTACTACATCTGTTGATGGATAGGTACTGTAGAACAACACCTACCATATATGTTGATGGATAGGTACTGTAGAACAACACCTACTACATCTGTTGATGGATAGGTACTGTAGAACAACACCTACTACATCTGTTGATGGATAGGTACTGTTGAACAACACCTACTACATCTGTTGATGGATAGGTACTGTAGAACAACACCTACCACATATGTTGATGGATAGGTACTGTAGAACAACACCTACCACATATGTTGATGGATAGGTAGTGTAGAACAACACCTACCATATATGTTGATGGATAGGTACTGTAGAACAACACCTACCATATATGTTGATGGATAGGTACTGTAGAACAACACCTACTATATATCTTGATGGATAGGTACTGTAGAACAACACCTACCATATATGTTGATGGATAGGTACTGTAGAACAACACCTACTACATCTGTTGATGGATAGGTACTGTAGAACAACACCTACCATATATGTTGATGGATAGGTACTGTAGAACAACACCTACCATATATGTTGATGGATAGGTACTGTAGAACAACACCTACCATATATGTTGATGGATAGGTACTGTAGAACAACACCTACCATATCTGTTGATGGATAGGTACTGTAGAACAACACCTACCATATATGTTGATGGAGAGGTACTGTAGAACAACACCTACCATATCTGTTGATGGATAGGTACTGTAGAACAACACCTACCATATATGTTGATGGAGAGGTACTGTAGAACAACACCTACCATATATGTTGATGGATAGGTACTGTAGAACAACACCTACCATATATGTTGATGGATAGGTCCTGTAGCACAACACCTACCATATATGTTGATGGATAGGTACTGTAGAACAACACCTACCATATATGTTGATGGATAGGTACTGTAGAACAACACCTACTACATCTGTTGATGGATAGGTACTGTAGAACAACACCTACTACATCTGTTGATGGATAGGTACTGTAGAACAACACCTACTACATCTGTTGATGGATAGGTACTGTAGAACAACACCTACCACATATGTTGATGGATAGGTACTGTAGAACAACACCTACCACATATGTTGATGGATAGGTAGTGTAGAACAACACCTACCATATATGTTGATGGATAGGTACTGTAGAACAACACCTACCATATATGTTGATGGATAGGTACTGTAGAACAACACCTACTATATATGTTGATGGATAGGTACTGTAGAACAACACCTACCATATATGTTGATGGATAGGTACTGTAGAACAACACCTACCATATATGTTGATGGATAGGTACTGTAGAACAACACCTACCATATATGTTGATGGATAGGTACTGTAGAACAACACCTACCATATATGTTGATGGATAGGTACTGTAGAACAACACCTACCATATATGTTGATGGATAGGTACTGTAGAACAACACCTACTATATATGTTGATGGATAGGTACTGTAGAACAACACCTACCATATATGTTGATGGATAGGTACTGTAGAACAACACCTACCATATATGTTGATGGATAGGTACTGTAGAACAACACCTACCATATATGTTGATGGATAGGTACTGTAGAACAACACCTACCATATATGTTGATGGATAGGTACTGTAGAACAACACCTACTACATCTGTTGATGGATAGGTACTGTAGAACAACACCTACCATATCTGTTGATGGATAGGTACTGTAGAACAACACCTACCATATATGTTGATGGAGAGGTACTGTAGAACAACACCTACCATATATGTTGATGGATAGGTACTGTAGAACAACACCTACCATATATGTTGATGGATAGGTACTGTAGCACAACACCTACCATATATGTTGATGGATAGGTACTGTAGAACAACACCTACCATATATGTTGATGGATAGGTACTGTAGAACAACACCTACTACATCTGTTGATGGATAGGTACTGTAGAACAACACCTACTACATCTGTTGATGGATAGGTACTGTAGAACAACACCTACTACATCTGTAGATGGATAGGTACTGTAGAACAACACCTACCACATATGTTGATGGATAGGTACTGTAGAACAACACCTACCACATATGTTGATGGATAGGTAGTGTAGAACAACACCTACCATATATGTTGATGGATAGGTACTGTAGAACAACACCTACCATATATGTTGATGGATAGGTACTGTAGAACAACACCTACTATATATGTTGATGGATAGGTACTGTAGAACAACACCTACCATATATGTTGATGGATAGGTACTGTAGAACAACACCTACCATATATGTTGATGGATAGGTACTGTAGAACAACACCTACCATATATGTTGATGGATAGGTACTGTAGAACAACACCTACCATATATGTTGATGGATAGGTACTGTAGAACAACACCTACCATATATGTTGATGGATAGGTACTGTAGAACAACACCTACTATATATGTTGATGGATAGGTACTGTAGAACAACACCTACCATATATGTTGATGGATAGGTACTGTAGAACAACACCTACCATATATGTTGATGGATAGGTACTGTAGAACAACACCTACCATATCTGTTGATGGATAGGTACTGTAGAACAACACCTACCACATCTGTTGATGGATAGGTACTGTAGAACAACACCTACCATATCTGTTGATGGATAGGTACTGTAGAACAACACCTACCACATCTGTTGATGGATAGGTACTGCAGAACAACACCTACCACATCTGTTGATGGATAGGTACTGTAGAACAACACCTACCACATCTGTTGATGGATAGGTACTGCAGAACAACACCTACCATATCTGTTGATGGATAGGTACTGTAGAACAACACCTACTACATCTGTTGATGGATAGGTACTGTAGAACAACACCTACCATATATGTTGATGGATAGGTACTGTAGAACAACACCTACCATATCTGTTGATGGATAGGTACGGTAGAACAACACCTACCATATATGTTGATGGATAGGTACTGTAGAACAACACCTACCACATATGTTGATGGATAGGTACTGTAGAACAACACCTACCACATCTGTTAATGGATAGGTACTGCAGAACAACACCTACCACATCTGTTGATGGATAGGTACTGTAGAACAACACCTACCATATATGTTGATGGATAGGTACTGTAGAACAACACCTACTATATATGTTGATGGATAGGTACTGTAGAACAACACCTACCATATATGTTGATGGATAGGTACTGTAGAACAACACCTACCATATATGTTGATGGATAGGTACTGTAGAACAACACCTACCATATCTGTTGATGGATAGGTACTGTAGAACAACACCTACCATATATGTTGATGGATAGGTACTGTAGAACAACACCTACCATATATGTTGATGGATAGGTACTGTAGAACAACACCTACCATATATGTTGATGGATAGGTACTGTAGAACAACACCTACTACATCTGTTGATGGATAGGTACTGTAGAACAACACCTACCATATCTGTTGATGGATAGGTACTGTAGAACAACACCTACCATATATGTTGATGGAGAGGTACTGTAGAACAACACCTACCATATATGTTGATGGATAGGTACTGTAGAACAACACCTACCATATATGTTGATGGATAGGTACTGTAGCACAACACCTACCATATATGTTGATGGATAGGTACTGTAGAACAACACCTACCATATATGTTGATGGATAGGTACTGTAGAACAACACCTACTACATCTGTTGATGGATAGGTACTGTAGAACAACACCTACTACATCTGTTGATGGATAGGTACTGTAGAACAACACCTACTACATCTGTTGATGGATAGGTACTGTAGAACAACACCTACCACATATGTTGATGGATAGGTACTGTAGAACAACACCTACCACATATGTTGATGGATAGGTACTGTAGAACAACACCTACCATATATGTTGATGGATAGGTACTGTAGAACAACACCTACTATATATGTTGATGGATAGGTACTGTAGAACAACACCTACTATATATGTTGATGGATAGGTACTGTAGAACAACACCTACCATATATGTTGATGGATAGGTACTGTAGAACAACACCTACCATATATGTTGATGTATAGGTACTGTAGAATAACACCTACCATATATGTTGATGGATAGGTACTGTAGAACAACACCTACCATATATGATGATGGATAGGTACTGTAGAACAACACCTACTATATATGTTGATGGATAGGTACTGTAGAACAACACCTACCATATATGTTGATGGATAGGTACTGTAGAACAACACCTACCATATATGTTGATGGATAGGTACTGTAGAACAACACCTACCATATCTGTTGATGGATAGGTACTGTAGAACAACACCTACCACATCTGTTGATGGATAGGTACTGTAGAACAACACCTACCATATCTGTTGATGGATAGGTACTGTAGAACAACACCTACCACATCTGTTGATGGATAGGTACTGCAGAACAACACCTACCATATCTGTTGATGGATAGGTACTGTAGAACAACACCTACCATATCTGTTGATGGATAGGTACTGTAGAACAACACCTACCACATCTGTTGATGGATAGGTACTGTAGAACAACACCTACCACATCTGTTGATGGATAGGTACTGTAGAACAACACCTACCACATCTGTTGATGGATAGGTACTGTAGAACAACACCTACCACATCTGTTGATGGATAGGTACTGCAGAACAACACCTACCATATCTGTTGATGGATAGGTACTGTAGAACAACACCTACTACATCTGTTGATGGATAGGTACTGTAGAACAACACCTACCATATATGTTGATGGATAGGTACTGTAGAACAACACCTACCATATCTGTTGATGGATAGGTACTGTAGAACAACACCTACCACATCTGTTAATGGATAGGTACTGCAGAACAACACCTACCACATCTGTTGATGGATAGGTACTGTAGAACAACACCTACCATATATGTTGATGGATAGGTACTGTAGAACAACACCTACTATATATGTTGATGGATAGGTACTGTAGAACAACACCTACCATATATGTTGATGGATAGGTACTGTAGAACAACACCTACCATATCTGTTGATGGATAGGTACTGTAGAACAACACCTACCATATCTGTTGATGGATAGGTACTGTAGAACAACACCTACCATTTCTGTTGATGGATAGGTACTGTAGAACAACACCTACCATATATGTTGATGGATAGGTACTGTAGAACAACACCTACCATATATGTTGATGGATAGGTACTGTAGAACAACACCTACCATATATGTTGATGTATAGGTACTGTAGAATAACACCTACCATATATGTTGATGGATAGGTACTGTAGAACAACACCTACCATATATGATGATGGATAGGTACTGTAGAACAACACCTACTATATATGTTGATGGATAGGTACTGTAGAACAACACCTACTATATATGTTGATGGATAGGTACTGTAGAACAACACCTACCATATATGTTGATGGATAGGTACTGTAGAACAACACCTACCATATATGTTGATGGATAGGTACTGTAGAACAACACCTACCATATCTGTTGATGGATAGGTACTGTAGAACAACACCTACCACATCTGTTGATGGATAGGTACTGTAGAACAACACCTACCATATCTGTTGATGGATAGGTACTGTAGAACAACACCTACCACATCTGTTGATGGATAGGTACTGCAGAACAACACCTACCATATCTGTTGATGGATAGGTACTGTAGAACAACACCTACCATATCTGTTGATGGATAGGTACTGTAGAACAACACCTACCACATCTGTTGATGGATAGGTACTGCAGAACAACACCTACCATATCTGTTGATGGATAGGTACTGTAGAACAACACCTACCACATCTGTTGATGGATAGGTACTGTAGAACAACACCTACCACATCTGTTGATGGATAGGTACTGTAGAACAACACCTACCACATCTGTTGATGGATAGGTACTGTAGAACAACACCTACCACATCTGTTGATGGATAGGTACTGCAGAACAACACCTAACATATCTGTTGATGGATAGGTACTGTAGAACAACACCTACTACATCTGTTGATGGATAGGTACTGTAGAACAACACCTACCATATATGTTGATGGATAGGTACTGTAGAACAACACCTACCATATCTGTTGATGGATAGGTACTGTAGAACAACACCTACCATATCTGTTGATGGATAGGTACTGTAGAACAACACCTACCATATATGTTGATGGATAGGTACTGTAGAACAACACCTACCACATCTGTTAATGGATAGGTACTGCAGAACAACACCTACCACATCTGTTGATGGATAGGTACTGTAGAACAACACCTACCATATATGTTGATGGATAGGGACTGTAGAACAACACCTACTATATATGTTGATGTATAGGTACTGTAGAAGAACACCTACCATATATGTTGATGGATAGGTACTGTAGAACAACACCTACCATATATGTTGATGGATAGGTACTGTAGAACAACACCTACTATATATGTTGATGGATAGGTACTGTAGAACAACACCTACCATATATGTTGATGGATAGGTACTGTAGAACAACACCTACCATATATGTTGATGGATAGGTACTGTAGAACAACACCTACCATATATGTTGATGGATAGGTACTGTAGAACAACACCTACCACATCTGTTGGTGGATAGGTACTGTAGAACAACACCTACCATATCTGTTGATGGATAGGTACTGTAGAACAACACCTACCACATCTGTTGATGGATAGGTACTGCAGAACAACACCTACCATATCTGTTGATGGATAGGTACTGTAGAACAACACCTACCACATCTGTTGATGGATAGGTACTGCAGAACAACACCTACCATATCTGTTGATGGATAGGTACTGTAGAACAACACCTACCACATCTGTTGATGGATAGGTACTGTAGAACAACACCTACCACATCTGTTGATGGATAGGTACTGTAGAACAACACCTACCACATCTGTTGATGGATAGGTACTGTAGAACAACACCTACCACATCTGTTGATGGATAGGTACTGCAGAACAACACCTACCATATCTGTTGATGGATAGGTACTGTAGAACAACACCTACTACATCTGTTGATGGATAGGTACTGTAGAACAACACCTACCATATATGTTGATGGATAGGTACTGTAGAACAACACCTACCATATCTGTTGATGGATAGGTACTGTAGAACAACACCTACCATATATGTTGATGGATAGGTACTGTAGAACAACACCTACCACATCTGTTAATGGATAGGTACTGCAGAACAACACCTACCACATCTGTTGATGGATAGGTACTGTAGAACAACACCTACCATATATGTTGATGGATAGGGACTGTAGAACAACACCTACTATATATGTTGATGGATAGGTACTGTAGAACAACACCTACCATATATGTTGATGGATAGGTACTGTAGAACAACACCTACCATATATGTTGATGGATAGGTACTGTAGAACAACACCTACCATATCTGTTGATGGATAGGTACTGTAGAACAACACCTACCATTTCTGTTGATGGATAGGTACTGCAGAACAACACCTACCACATCTGTTGATGGATAGGTACTGTAGAACAACACCTACTACATCTGTTGATGGATAGGTACTCTAGAACAACACCTACCATTTCTGTTGATGGATAGGTACTGTAGAACAACACCTACTACATCTGTTGATGGATAGGTACTGTAGAACAACACCTACTACATCTGTTGATGGATAGGTACTGTAGAACAACACCTACCATATATGTTGATGGATAGGTACTGTAGAACAACACCTACCATATCTGTTGATGGATAGGTACTGTAGAACAACACCTACCATATATGTTGATGGATAGGTACTGTAGAACAACACCTACCACATCTGTTAATGGATAGGTACTGTAGAACAACACCTACCACATCTGTTGATGGATAGGTACTGTAGAACAACACCTACCACATCTGTTGATGGATAGGTACTGTAGAACAACACCTACCACATCTGTTTATGGATAGGTACTGTAGAACAACACCTACATCTGTTGATGGATAGGTACTGTAGAACAACACCTACCACATCTGTTGATGGATAGGTACTGCAGAACAACACCTACCATATCTGTTGATGGATAGGTACTGAACAACACCTACCACATCTGTTGATGGATAGGTAGTAGAACAATACCTACCACATCTGTTGATGGATAGGTACTGTAGAACAACACCTACCACATCTGTTGATGGATAGGTACTGTAGAACAACACCTACCACATCTGTTGATGGATAGGTACTGCAGAACAACACCTAACATATCTGTTGATGGATAGGTACTGTAGAACAACACCTACTACATCTGTTGATGGATAGGTACTGTAGAACAACACCTACCTGTTGATGGATGGGTACTGTAGAACAACACCTACCATATCTGTTGATGGATAGGTACTGTAGAACAACACCTACCATATATGTTGATGGATAGGTACTGTAGAACAACACCTACCACATCTGTTAATGGATAGGTACTGCAGAACAACACCTACCACATCTGTTGATGGATAGGTACTGTAGAACAACACCTACCATATGTTGATGGATAGGGACTGTAGAACAACACCTACTATATATGTTGATGGATAGGTACTGTAGAACAACACCTACATATATGTTGATGGATAGGTACTAGAACAACACCTACCATATATGTTGATGGATAGGTACTGTAGAACAACACCTACCATATCTGTTGATGGATAGGTACTGTAGAACAACACCTACCATTTCTGTTGATGGATAGGTACTGCAGAACAACACCTACCACATCTGTTGATGGATAGGTACTGTAGAACAACACCTACTATCTGTTGATGGATAGGTACTCTAGAACAACACCTACCATTTCTGTTGATGGATAGGTACTGTAGAACAACACCTACTACATCTGTTGATGGATAGGTACTGTAGAACAACACCTACTACATCTGTTGATGGATAGGTACTGTAGAACAACACCTACCATATATGTTGATGGATAGGTACTGTAGAACAACACCTACCATATCTGTTGATGGATAGGTACTGTAGAACAACACCTACCATATATGTTGATGGATAGGTACTGTAGAACAACACCTACCACATCTGTTAATGGATAGGTACTGTAGAACAACACCTACCACATCTGTTGATGGATAGGTACTGTAGAACAACACCTACCACATCTGTTTATGGATAGGTACTGTAGAACAACACCTACCACATCTGTTGATGGATAGGTACTGTAGAACAACACCTACCATATCTGTTGATGGATAGGTACTGTAGAACAACACCTACCATATATGTTGATGGAGAGGTACTGTAGAACAACACCTACCATATATGTTGATGGATAGGTACTGTAGAACAACACCTACCATATATGTTGATGGATAGGTATTGTAGCACAACACCTACCATATATGTTGATGGATAGGTACTGTAGAACAACACCTACCATATATGTTGATGGATAGGTACTGTAGAACAACACCTACTACATCTGTTGATGGATAGGTACTGTAGAACAACACCTACTACATCTGTTGATGGATAGGTACTGTAGAACAACACCTACTACATCTGTTGATGGATAGGTACTGTAGAACAACACCTACCACATATGTTGATGGATAGGTACTGTAGAACAACACCTACCACATATGTTGATGGATAGGTACTGTAGAACAACACCTACCATATATGTTGATGGATAGGTACTGTAGAACAACACCTACTATATATGTTGATGGATAGGTACTGCAGAACAACACCTACCATATATGTTGATGGATAGGTACTGTAGAACAACACCTACCACATCTGTTGATGGATAGGTACTGTAGAACAACACCTACCACATCTGTTGATGGATAGGTACTGTAGAACAACACCTACCACATCTGTTGATGGATAGGTACTGCAGAACAACACCTACCATATCTGTTGATGGATAGGTACTGTAGAACAACACCTACTACATCTGTTGATGGATAGGTACTGTAGAACAACACCTACCATATATGTTGATGGATAGGTACTGTAGAACAACACCTACCATATCTGTTGATGGATAGGTACTGTAGAACAACACCTACCACATCTGTTAATGGATAGGTACTGCAGAACAACACCTACCACATCTGTTGATGGATAGGTACTGTAGAACAACACCTACCATATATGTTGATGGATAGGTACTGTAGAACAACACCTACTATATATGTTGATGGATAGGTACTGTAGAACAACACCTACCATATATGTTGATGGATAGGTACTGTAGAACAACACCTACCATATCTGTTGATGGATAGGTACTGTAGAACAACACCTACCATATCTGTTGATGGATAGGTACTGTAGAACAACACCTACCATTTCTGTTGATGGATAGGTACTGCAGAACAACACCTACCACATCTGTTTATGGATAGGTACTGTAGAACAACACCTACCACATCTGTTAATGGATAGGTACTGTAGAACAACACCTACCATATCTGTTGATGGATAGGTACTGTAGAACAACACCTACCATATATGTTGATGGAGAGGTACTGTAGAACAACACCTACCATATATGTTGATGGACAGGTACTGTAGCACAACACCTACCATATATGTTGATGGATAGGTACTGTAGAACAACACCTACCATATATGTTGATGGATAGGTACTGTAGAACAACACCTACTACATCTGTTGATGGATAGGTACTGTAGAACAACACCTACTACATCTGTTGATGGATAGGTACTGTAGAACAACACCTACTACATCTGTTGATGGATAGGTACTGTAGAACAACACCTACCACATATGTTGATGGATAGTTACTGTAGAACAACACCTACCACATATGTTGATGGATAGGTACTGTAGAACAACACCTACCATATATGTTGATGGATAGGTACTGTAGAACAACACCTACTATATATGTTGATGGATAGGTACTGAAGAACAACACCTACCATATATGTTGATGGATAGGTACTGTAGAACAACACCTACCACATCTGTTGATGGATAGGTACTGTAGAACAACACCTACCACATCTGTTGATGGATAGGTACTGTAGAACAACACCTACCATATATGTTGATGGATAGGTACTGTAGAACAACACCTACCACATCTGTTGATGGATAGGTACTGTAGAACAACACCTACCACATCTGTTGATGGATAGGTACTGTAGAACAACACCTACCACATCTGTTGATGGATAGGTACTGTAGAACAACACCTACCACATCTGTTGATGGATAGGTACTGCAGAACAACACCTACCATATCTGTTGATGGATAGGTACTGTAGAACAACACCTACTACATCTGTTGATGGATAGGTACTGTAGAACAACACCTACCACATCTGTTAATGGATAGGTACTGCAGAACAACACCTACCACATCTGTTGATGGATAGGTACTGTAGAACAACACCTACCATATATGTTGATGGATAGGTACTGTAGAACAACACCTACTATATATGTTGATGGATAGGTACTGTAGAACAACACCTACCATATATGTTGATGGATAGGTACTGTAGAACAACACCTACCATATCTGTTGATGGATAGGTACTGTAGAACAACACCTACCATATCTGTTGATGGATAGGTACTGTAGAACAACACCTACCATATCTGTTGATGGATAGGTACTGTAGAACAACACCTACCATATATGTCGATGGATAGGTACTGTAGAACAACACCTTCCATATCTGTTGATGGATAGGTACTGTAGAACAACACCTACCATATATGTTGATGGATAGGTACTGTAGAACAACACCTACCATATCTGTTGATGGATAGGTACTGTAGAACAACACCTACCATTTCTGTTGATGGATAGGTACTGCAGAACAACACCTACCACATCTGTTGATGGATAGGTACTGTAGAACAACACCTACCACATATGTTGATGGATAGGTACTGTAGAACAACACCTACCATATATGTTGATGGATAGGTACTGTAGAACAACACCTACTATATATGTTGATGGATAGGTACTGCAGAACAACACCTACCATATATGTTGATGGATAGGTACTGTAGAACAACACCTACCACATCTGTTGATGGATAGGTACTGTAGAACAACACCTACCACATCTGTTGATGGATAGGTACTGTAGAACAACACCTACCACATCTGTTGATGGATAGGTACTGCAGAACAACACCTACCATATCTGTTGATGGATAGGTACTGTAGAACAACACCTACTACATCTGTTGATGGATAGGTACTGTAGAACAACACCTACCATATATGTTGATGGATAGGTACTGTAGAACAACACCTACCATATCTGTTGATGGATAGGTACTGTAGAACAACACCTACCACATCTGTTAATGGATAGGTACTGCAGAACAACACCTACCACATCTGTTGATGGATAGGTACTGTAGAACAACACCTACATATATGTTGATGGATAGGTACTGTAGAACAACACCTACTATATATGTTGATGGATAGGTACTGTAGAACAACACCTACCATATATGTTGATGGATAGGTACTGTAGAACAACACCTACCATATCTGTTGATGGATAGGTACTGTAGAACAACACCTACCATATCTGTTGATGGATAGGTACTGTAGAACAACACCTACCATTTCTGTTGATGGATAGGTACTGTAGAACAACACCTACCATATATGTTGATGGATAGGTACTGTAGAACAACACCTACCATATATGTTGATGGATAGGTACTGTAGAACAACACCTACCATATATGTTGATGGATAGGTACTGTAGAACAACACCTACCATATCTGTTGATGGATAGGTACTGTAGAACAACACCTACCATATCTGTTGATGGATAGGTACTGTAGAACAACACCTACCACATCTGTTAATGGATAGGTAACAACACCTACCATATCTGTTGATGGATAGGTACTGTAGAACAACACCTACCATATATGTTGATGGAGAGGTACTGTAGAACAACACCTACCATATATGTTGATGGACAGGTACTGTAGCACAACACCTACCATATATGTTGATGGATAGGTACTGTAGAACAACACCTACCATATATGTTGATGGATAGGTACTGTAGAACAACACCTACTACATCTGTTGATGGATAGGTACTGTAGAACAACACCTACTACATCTGTTGATGGATAGGTACTGTAGAACAACACCTACTACATCTGTTGATGGATAGGTACTGTAGAACAACACCTACCACATATGTTGATGGATAGTTACTGTAGAACAACACCTACCACATATGTTGATGGATAGGTACTGTAGAACAACACCTACCATATATGTTGATGGATAGGTACTGTAGAACAACACCTACTATATATGTTGATGGATAGGTACTGAAGAACAACACCTACCATATATGTTGATGGATAGGTACTGTAGAACAACACCTACCACATCTGTTGATGGATAGGTACTGTAGAACAACACCTACCACATCTGTTGATGGATAGGTACTGTAGAACAACACCTACCATATATGTTGATGGATAGGTACTGTAGAACAACACCTACCACATCTGTTGATGGATAGGTACTGTAGAACAACACCTACCACATCTGTTGATGGATAGGTACTGTAGAACAACACCTACCACATCTGTTGATGGATAGGTACTGTAGAACAACACCTACCACATCTGTTGATGGATAGGTAGCAGTATCTGTTGATGGATAGGTACTGTAGAACAACACCTACCACATCTGTTGATGGATAGGTACTGTAGAACAACACCTACCACATCTGTTAATGGATATGCAGAACAACACCTACCACATCTGTTGATGGATAGGTACTGTAGAACAACACCTACCATATATGTTGATGGATAGGTACTGTAGAACACCTACTATATATGTTGATGGATAGGTACTGTAGAACAACACCTACCATATATGTTGATGGATAGGTACTGTAGAACAACATATCTGTTGATGGATAGGTACTGTAGAACAACATCTATATCTGTTGATGGATAGGTATGGAACAACACCTACCATATATGTCGATGGATAGGTACTGTAGAACAACACCTTCCATATCTGTTGATGGATAGGTACTGTAGAACAACACCTACCATATATGTTGATGGATAGGTACTGTAGAACAACACCCATATCTGTTGATGGATAGGTACTGTAGAACAACACCTACCATTTCTGTTGATGGATAGGTACTGCAGAACAACACCTACCACATCAACACCTACCACATATGTTGATGGATAGGTACTGTAGAACAACACCTACCATATATGTTGATGGATAGGTACTGTAGAACAACACCTACTATATATGTTGATGGATAGGTACTGCAGAACAACACCTACCATATATGTTGATGGATAGGTACTGTAGAACAACACCTACCACATCTGTTGATGGATAGGTACTGTAGAACAACACCTACCACATCTGTTGATGGAACCACATCTGTTGATGGATAGGTACTGCAGAACAACACCTACCATATCTGTTGATGGATAGGTACTGTAGAACAACACCTACTACATCTGTTGATGGATAGGTACTGTAGAACAACACCTACCATATATGTTGATGGATAGGTACTGTAGAACAACACCTACCATATCTGTTGATGGATAGGTACTGTAGAACAACACCTACCACATCTGTTAATGGATAGGTACTGCAGAACAACACCTACCACATCTGTTGATGGATAGGTACTGTAGAACAACACCTACCATATATGTTGATGGATAGGTACTGTAGAACAACACCTACTATATATGTTGATGGATAGGTACTGTAGAACAACACCTACCATATATGTTGATGGATAGGTACTGTAGAACAACACCTACCATATCTGTTGATGGATAGGTACTAGAACAACACCTATATCTGTTGATGGATAGGTACTGTAGAACAACACCTACCATTTCTGTTGATGGATAGGTACTGCAGAACAACACCTACCACATCTGTTGATGGATAGAACAACACCTACCACATCTGTTAATGGATAGGTACTGTAGAACAACACCTACCATATCTGTTGATGGATAGGTACTGTAGAACAACACCTACCATATATGTTGATGGAGAGGTAGTAGAACAACACCTACCATATATGTTGATGGACAGGTACTGTAGCACACACCTACCCTACAACACCTACCATATATGTTGATGGATAGGTACTGTAGAACAACACCTACTACATCTGTTGATGGATAGGTACTGTAGAACAACACCTACTACATCTGTTGATGGATAGGTACTGTAGAACAACACCTACTACATCTGTTGATGGATAGGTACTGTAGAACAACACCTACCACATATGTTGATGGATAGTTACTGTAGAACAACACCTACCACATATGTTGATGGATAGGTACTGTAGAACAACACCTACCATATATGTTGATGGATAGGTACTGTAGAACAACACCTACTATATATGTTGATGGATAGGTACTGCAGAACAACACCTACCATATATGTTGATGGATAGGTACTGTAGAACAACACCTACCACATCTGTTGATGGATAGGTACTGTAGAACAACACCTACCACATCTGTTGATGGATAGGTACTGTAGAACAACACCTACCACATCTGTTGATGGATAGGTACTGCAGAACAACACCTACCATATCTGTTGATGGATAGGTACTGTAGAACAACACCTACTACATCTGTTGATGGATAGGTACTGTAGAACAACACCTACCATATATGTCGATGGATGGATAGGTATCTGTTAGAACAACACCTATCTGTTGATGGATAGGTACTGTAGAACAACACCTACCATATATGTTGATGGATAGGTACTGTAGAACAACACCTACCACATCTGTTAATGGATAGGTACTGCAGAACAACACCTACCACATCTGTTGATGGATAGGTACTGTAGAACAACACCTACCATATATGTTGATGGATAGGTACTGTAGAACAACACCTACCATATATGTTGATGGATAGGTACTGTAGAACAACACCTACCATATATGTTGATGGATAGGTACTGTAGAACAACACCTACTATATATGTTGATGGATAGGTACTGTAGAACAACACCTACCATATATGTTGATGGATAGGTACTGTAGAACAACACCTACCATATATGTTGATGGATAGGTACTGTAGAACAACACCTACCATATCTGTTGATGGATAGGTACTGTAGAACAACACCTACCATTTCTGTTGATGGATAGGTACTGCAGAACAACACCTACCACATCTGTTGATGGATAGGTACTGTAGAACAACACCTACTACATCTGTTGATGGATAGGTACTGTAGAACAACACCTACTACATCTGTTGATGGATAGGTACTGTAGAACAACACCTACCATATATGTTGATGGATAGGTACTGTAGAACAACACCTACCATATATGTTGATGGATAGGTACTGTAGAACAACACCTACCACATCTGTTAATGGATAGGTACTGTAGAACAACACCTACCACATCTGTTGATGGATAGGTACTGTAGAACAACACCTACCACATCTGTTGATGGATAGGTACTGTAGAACAACACCTACCATATATGTTGATGGATAGGTACTGTAGAACAACACCTACCATATATGTTGATGGATAGGTACTGTAGAACAACACCTACTATATATGTTGATGATAGGTACTGTAGAACAACACCTACCACATCTGTTGATGGATAGGTACTGTAGAACAACACCTACCATATATGTTGATGGATAGGTACTGTATAACAACACCTACCATATATGTTGATGGATAGGTACTGTAGAACAACACCTACTACATCTGTTGATGGATAGGTACTGTAGAACAACACCTACCACATCTGTTGATGGATAGGTACTGCAGAACAACACCTACCACATCTGTTGATGGATAGGTACTGTAGAACAACACCTACCACATCTGTTGATGGATAGGTACTGTAGAACAACACCTACCACATCTGTTGATGGATAGGTACTGTAGAACAACACCTACCACATCTGTTGATGGATAGGTACTGTAGAACAACACCTACCATATATGTTGATGGATAGGTACTGTAGAACAACACCTACTACATATGTTGATGGATAGGTACTGTAGAACAACACCTACCATATATGTTGATGGATAGGTACTGTAGAACAACACCTACCATATATGTTGATGGATAGGTACTGTAGAACAACACCTACCATATATGTTGATGGATAGGTACTGTAGAACAACACCTACCATATATGTTGATGGATAGGTACTGTATCCCTACACTGGATGTTAATAACTATCGTTCAACTCAGTTAACTATGTGGGACAACATGTGGCTATTTTCCTCAAGAAATCAAATCTGCTTCATGCTTTGTTTGCTTGACATGCTACTTCTGGGTGTGGCAATACTGATGTCATGACAACCCTACAATACCGGTGTCATGACAATCCTACAGGGAGACGTAGATGACCACTCACCAGGATGACCTTCTCGATCTCTTTAGACGGACACCAGTGGAACATTCCTGTGGAGTCATACTGCTTCAAGTTCATGTCCATGTTCTCCATCTGCTCGTTCCCAGGGATTAGTAGAGGGTCATGCCTGCTGAGGGGACATGACACAGCAACCAACAGTATGAGCTGGGGACCACCATGGTCAAGTTGATGCTATTTGTTTTTTATGTCTTTTATTATTACCTAGGTTTGGTTGAAACCGAAAACGAATCACTCAATATCATGTCCTTCTCTAACCCTAGATGCCACAGCTACCCAGTCATCATAAAGTTTTTGAAGGATATTGGTAGCAGCAATGGGGACAGAGCAAGGCCTGAGTGTCCACTATGTCACCGCTGACAAAGAGAATGTAGCGCCAGTTTACGGCTTTTAGCCCCGCGCCCTCGCTCACGACACTGCCAACAGTAAAAGCTCCAACAGGACTTTAAATATTTCAGGAATTTGAACCAATCTCATTTTGCTTTCCCAACTGATGCCCATGAATGATTTATCATCAGCATGCGACCTGCAAACTGGCTGCGGCACAGCGACGCACCGCTGAGTGTTCTCAGCTGTAATGTTAACACTAACCATGGAAGAGCGGAGTGAAGCTTCTTCTCCTTATCAGACAGGGTGGTCGCATTCTGATTACATGTAAAAAGTAGGATAATAATTAATACACCTGTTTAGACTAATGTTAGTGCTGGGCCAGAACAAATGTGCACCCCATAGGGGTCCCCCAAGATTGAGAAGCACGGAATCAGAGTGTTTGAGCTGAGAGCCAGGGGCCGGACTACAAAGGCTTCCCTCTGATGTCGACCATGGGTCTACAGGGAATTCGCTCCCTCTGTCTGTATCACCTCAGAAACCCTTAATCTGGGGTCACACGATGCAACTGTCACGCAATCATTTCATAGCTTTTCTGATACACAAAACAACTCAACACGCAACAGCCAATCAAATTGAAGCTGCTTTAGTCATATCATTCCATATGGGTTGAGAATTTTAAACTCATCTAATGCCTTCTGCTGCATTAAAACGTGATTTCACAAATTATTTTTTCATCCAAACATTTGGTTATTGATTGAGGATCTATTTAGACAAAATGTTGGCTGTACAATTTAGCTAGCTAGCCAAAATGAAATTGCCAGCACTGTTCTAATCAAACTAACAAAGAGCTAACCAAGCTAGTAATGAACTAAGCTAACAACGAACTAGCTAGCTAACATCAATGAAGTTCATGTTGAACAATTTCAGTTGAAACTGGTAAGAGAGAGTTCTGGGTTCACTTAAGAAATACATTTATTGACTGCCAAAGCATGTACATTAACCTTTACTAGCCCTGATGCCAATATCTAATTATACAGCACTGACAGCTGTGTTGACATGACAACTGGGCCGGAGTTCAGAACCTTCGAATGGATCATGTGCTAAAAGCATTCATTTTGATTGGCTGTTACTTGCAACTACTTGCACAAAGTTTAAATAAAGAAGCAACTCTGCTGTAACACCAGCCTTACATGTTCACAAAGCTATTGTCTGCATCATTGCCCTATGTTATTGAAAGTAAGTAAGAACCCTTAGGATATCCTGAAAACTTGTTTTGTTTATTACTGTATTTTGTGTTCAAAACATGCACATTTATCGAAGACTTATGACACTAACAAATGAAAGAGCAGGGTAAGAAATGGCTTCATACAGCATCTTTGTGTTTCTTTTTGAGGGTGACATTGGCGTAACGTGTGAGAAAACATCATGGGTGTTTGACATATAGGACATCTCCTTCCATCACGCTCTCTCTGTTCCATCACAAGTGGCACTCTGTGTGACAAGTCTCTCTGATGCTCCTACATTTGGCATTCATTTCATTGCAAGAAATAACACATCAAAAATGTGTAAATTAGTTCCATTCCTCTCTCTCTTTGTGTCTCTCTCTCTGTCTCTCCATCTCTGTCTGTATCTCCCTCCCTCTCTCTCTCCCTCCATCCCTCTCTGTCTGTATGGAGATAAATTAAATCAGTTGGTGCAGGTGTTAATAACTCTGACAGCATTTAGTGCTTTTACACCCTGGCTGAATATCTCATTCTGAGCCGCGTGTTGCGCCACTCTCCACAAGTCCCTGTCACTTCAATCAGAGCATGCGGGGGCTGACTGGTGCAGGAAGGCACCTCCTCCTCCACTGTCAAAGATGGCTAGCTTTCACACAACTGTCAGCGGTGACTGTTGTCTTCCTGTTTTCTCTCCTCCCTTCTCCTCTCCTCTCCCTCTCCTCCTCCCCTATTTCCTCTCATCTCCTCTCCCCTATTTCCTCTCCTCTCCTCTCTCTTGCCTATTTCCTCTCCTCTCCTCTCCTCTCTCTCCCCTATTTCCTCTCCTCTCCTCTCTCTCCCCTATTTCCTCTCCTCTCCTCTCTCCCCTATTTCCTCTCATTTCCTCTCTCTCCCCTATTTCCTATCATCTCCTCCTCTCCCCTATTTCCTCTCCTCTCTCATCTCCTCCTCTTCCCTATTTCCTCTCCTCTCCTCTCTCTCCCCTATTTCCTCTCCTCTCTCTCCCCTATTTCCTCTCATCTCCTCCTCTCCCCTATTTCCTCTCCTCTCCTCTCATCTCCTCCCCTCCCCTATTTCCTCTCATCTCCTCTCTCTCCCCTATTTCCTCTCCTCTCCTCTCTCTCCCCTATTTCCTCTCATCTCCTCCTCTCCCCTATTTCCTCTCCTCTCCTCTCATCTCCTCCCCTCCCCTATTTCCTCTCATCTCCTCTCTCTCCCCTATTTCCTCTCATCTCCTCTCTCTCCCCTTATTTCCTCTCCTCTCCTCTCTCTCCCCTATTTCCTCTCATCTCCTCTCCCCTATTTCCTCATCTCCTCTCTCTCCTTCTCTCCTCTATTTCCTCGCTCTCCCCTATTTCCTCTCCTCTCTCTCCCCCATTTCCTCTCTCTCCTCTATTTCCTCTCCTCTCTCTCCTCTTCTAATCTCCTCCTCTCCTTTTCATTCCTCACCTATTTTTCTCTCCTTTGCTCCTCCCCTCTCCCCTTCTCTCTCTCGTTCCTATACCCTAGAACCAATCAGGCGAACTGGAGGTTAACAGACGTGACACTTGTGTCCGCCACACCACGCCCAGGGGACATACGTGTGACGTCCTGAGTATAGCACAATTAGTCTCCTTACCCATCAAAAGGGTTAGAATGGTGTTCATTCCCGGACAGGAGCATGCCGTTCACGCGTGGAACAGAACGCTACGATGGTTATGGCGAACACAGCTCGTTCGCTCAATGACATGTCAGATTGGCGGATTGGGAAATTACTTTGTATTTACACGGGCTGAGCCGGCTCCCAGACTAACCGTTTCAGATATCAGATATCTAGCCAGTACAAAAACATATTTTGTAGAATATTAAACAAAACATTTAAATCAGCTAGAAAATCAACATGGTATCAAAAGAGAATTTACTGTGCATTGTAATATATTTGCATTTAATTGCCTTGCCTAAAGAAAAGGCCTATAGTTTCTGCCAAGTAAATTGTGGGTGAACCCAAACTGTACAATAAAGTAACCTAGGCAATAAAAGACAGCCCATAACAAAGGAGAATTTGCCCTCTTTCTCTCCCTCCCCTGTCTCTCCCTCTCTATACCCCCACTCCCTCTCCAACCGTCCCTCTCCAACCGTCCCTCTCCAACAGTCCCTCTCCAACCGTCCCTCTCCAACCGTCCCTCAGTGTATATTTCAAACATAGTTATTCCAGTGCATCGCTCAGCAGTCACTAGCTTGGGATGGGTATGCTCCCCCAATCCCTCTCCAGCAGGCTATGAAGGCAGCCTCTCGCTTTGAAAGTTCTCCCCATCATGCAAACTGACAAAAACATGCTTTTCAAAAACCCACAGCCAATCTGTTGATCATTATTTATTTACAGAGGCCTTCAGGCAGCAAGTCCTGTAAAAACCAGACTTGATATGGTATACACTCTCTCTCTCTCTGCTGTGTTTTTCCCCCTCCTTCCTTGTAGAGTAAAGTATCCCTACGGCTAGCTCAAACAATCACTTTTCATTGTGCATAAAATACACCTTGTAAAGCGTAAGTATTTAATATATATGGTATCATATATTGACAGGGGCTGTGGGGAGAGGAAGGGGCTGTGGTCGGCGCTGGGTAATTTGATGTTTTGCTGAGGGCTATGACTTGAAAAAGCCTACACCTAGAACAGAGGACCTGTCATCCGCAGCCCCAAGAGCCAGCCGAATACACAAGCACCCCTAAAGCAGAGAAACTTTGACACCGCTTTGAAGCATTTTCAAAACCAAGTAAATAACTCCTAAGAATTATTATCACTGTGAGATCAAAGCGGAGATGCAAATATTACACGGCAAATGGGGACCATCTCCTCAGCAGAGGAGAGAATGAGAGAGAGAGAAAAAATAAGGTTTTGTTAAGAAACAAAAACTAGCAGCCGTCTAAATTAGCAGCCATCTAAACTAGCAGCCGTCTAAACTAGCAGCCGTCTAAACTAGCAGCCATCTTAACTAGCAGCCGTCTAAACTAGCAGCCATCTTAACTAGCAGCCATCTTAACTAGCAGCCATCTAAACTAGCAGCCATCTAAACTAGCAGCCGTCTAAACTAGCAGCCGTCTTAACTAGCAGCCGTCTAAACTAGCAGCCATCTAAACTAGCAGCCATCTTAACTAGCAGCCGTCTAAATGAGCAGCCGTCTTAACTAGCAGCCGTCTTAACTAGCAGCCGTCTTAACTAGCAGACGTCTAAACTAGCAGCCATCTAAACTAGCAGTCATCTTAACTAGCAGCCATCTTAACTAGCAGCCATCTTAACTAGCAGCCGTCTAAACTAGCAGCCGTCTTAACTAGCAGACGTCTAAACTAGCAGCCGTCTAAACTAGCAGCCATCTTAACTAGCAGCCATCTAAACTAGCAGCCATCTTAACTAGCAGCCATCTAAACTAGCAGCCATCTTAACTAGCAACCATCTAAACTAGCAGCCATCTTAACTAGCAGCCATCTTAACTAGCAGCCATCTAAACTAGCAGCCATCTTAACAAGCAGCCGTCTAAACTAGCAGCCGTCTTAACTAGCAGCCGTCTTAACTAGCAGTTGTCTTAACTAGCAGTCGTCTTAACTAGCAGCCGTCTAAACTAGCAGCCATCTTAACTAGCAGCCATCTTAACTAGCAGCCATCTAAACTGGCAGCCATCTAAACTAGCAGCCATCTAAACTAGCAGCCATCTAAACTAGCAGCCGTCTAAACTAGCAGCCGTCTAAACTAGCAGCCGTCTTAACTAGCAGCCGTCTAAATGAGCAGCCATCTTAACTAGCAGCCGTCTTAACTAGCAGCCGTCTTAACTAGCAGCCGTCTAAACTAGCAGCCGTCTTAACTAGCAGACGTCTAAACTAGCAGCCATCTAAACTAGCAGCCATCTTAACAAGCAGCCGTCTAAACTAGCAGCCGTCTTAACTAGCAGCCGTCTTAACTAGCAGTTGTCTTAACTAGCAGCCGTCTTAACTAGCAGCCGTCTAAACTAGCAGCCGTCTTAACTAGCAGCCGTCTTAACTAGCAGCCATCTTAACTAGCAGCCATCTAAACTGGCAGCCATCTTAACTAGCAGCCATCTAAACTAGCAGCCATCTAAACTAGCAGCCGTCTTAACTAGCAGCCGTCTTAACTAGCAGCCGTCTTAACTAGCAGCCGTCTAAACTAGCAGCCGTCTTAACTAGCAGCCGTCTTAACTAGCAGTCGTCTAAACTAGCAGCCATCTAAACTAGCAGCCATCTTAACTAGCAGGCATCTTAACTAGCAGCCGTCTTAACTAGCAGCCGTCTAAACTAGCAGCCGTCTTAACTAGCAGCCATCTTAACTAGCAGCCATCTAAACTAGCAGCCATCTAAACTAGCAGCCATCTAAACTAGCAGCCATCTTAACTAGCAGCCATCTTAACTAGCAGCCATCTAAATTAGCAGCCATCTTAACTAGCAGCCATCTAAACTAGCAGCCGTTTTAACTAGCAGCCATCTTAACTAGCAGCCGTCTTAACTAGCAGCCGTCTAAACTAGCAGCCGTCTTAACTAGCAGCCATCTAAACTAGCAGCCATCTAAACTAGCAGCCATCTAAACTAGCAGCCATCTAAACTAGCAGCCATCTAAACTAGCAGCCATCTTAACTAGCAGCCATCTTAACTAGCAGCCATCTAAATTAGCAGCCATCTTAACTAGCAGCCATCTAAACTAGCAGCCGTCTTAACTAGCAGCCATCTTAACTAGCAGCCGTCTAAACTAGCAGCCGTCTAAACTAGCAGCCATCTAAACTAGCAGCCGTCTTAACTAGCAGCCATCTAAACTAGCAGCCATCTAAACTAGCAGCCATCTTAACTAGCAGCCATCTAAACTAGCAGTTATCTAAACTAGCAGCCATCTTAAATAGCAGTTATCTAAACTAGCAGCCATCTTAACTAGCAGCCATCTAAACTAGCAGCCATCTTAACTAGCAGCCATCTAAACTAGCAGCCATCTAAACTAGCAGCCACCTTAACTAGCAGCCATCTTAAATAGCAGTTATCTAAACTAGCAGCCATCTTAAATAGCAGTTATCTAAACTAGCAGCCATCTTAAATAGCAGTTATCTAAACGAGCAGCCATCTTAACTAGCAGCCATCTTAAATAGCAGTTATCTAAACTAGCAGCCATCTTAAATAGCAGTTATCTAAACTAGCAGCCATCTTAAATAGCAGTTATCTAAACTAGCAGCCATCTTAACTAGCAGCCATCTTAACTAGCAGCCATCTTAAATAGCGGTTATCTAAACTAGCAGCCATCTTAAATAGCAGTTATCTAAACTAGCAGCCATCTTAAATAGCAGTTATCTAAACTAGCAGCCATCTTAAATAGCAGTTATCTAAACTAGCAGCCATCTTAAATATCAGTTATCTAAACGAGCAGCCATCTTAACTAGCAGTTATCTGGAAGTGTGCCAGTTGTTCTTTCTTTTGTCGAGGTTTGCTCTTTTTAAACAAGGGCATCTCCAACGCTGCTCTCTTTGCAGACGAGACTGAAGGATAAGACTATGTGTTGGGCTAATGGTTGGGCGTGTGTTTGAGGGCTCGTTTAATTGCTTGTTGTGTTGAGAACTGAGGGTTAGCCTAACATGTACAGCAGACAAGCTGTACATACAATCATACAGAGCACTTCTGTTGGCTGCTGTTCAAAGATGCCCTAATGGGACCCGAGTAACAACCAGCTCTACCATACAAAGCCCACCAAAGGATTCCATTGAGTTTTGCAGAGAACATACAGTACACAGAAAATTATAATATAAACCAAAATACAATGTTTAAATGAACAGTACCATCTTTCTAGTACTTTGTGTATATGACTCATTGATATTGATTACTGCATCGTTGGGTTAAGGGCTAGCAAGAAAGGCATTTCACTGAACTTGTGCACATGACATTTAAACTTGAAACTATGAGAAAATTAGGTAACCTTGGTTGTGAGAAGAAATTTGCAAACATAATTATAGAACCTTTAATTAATGTGTTTTTTTTTTAAGGATCGAATTGAACAACAACCAAATGGATACGTTGTCATGCTTGTTTTCTTTTTCATGATAGTTTAAAAATCTTGTTCAGATTTTTTTTACAGTTTGAAGACAATAGCTTTTTTCTAAATCTAATATTAGTTAATGTGGAAATATATGCTCTTCAGCGCCAAATACTTTGTGACTCACATGACAGATAGTACACAGCACCATTAGGAGATTGTATATTTATACAGTAAGATATAGGTCTCCAACAATCACTCTCATTTAAAAGGAAGTGGATCTATGCTGTGAGTGACCATGTTTTCACCCATCTTCACCACTGTGCTTCCACCCAGATCGGACAGCCCCCCCCACACTCTATCTCTGCATTTTTCATGCCGTCATGTTCCTACCAACGTCTCTCTCCTTTCGCACAAAAACCTAAACACTTTCATCTTTCAAAGTCAATTAACGGCAATTTAATTCCAGAGGACAGGAGAAAAGGAAGGTAATATTGCAAATTCATTTTTGATTGCGATAATACATCTCACATTTGGCCTTAAGTAGCAGAAACAGTAGTCGCAGGGGTCCCACAATAGATCCCACTGCCCCGGGGCAGAGGAACCACGGGGAGGACTCTGATTGGTTGCTGGTGTCGTTAGTGCCAGCGTTGTTTAAGGACTACATGTGGGCGGGGGGGTCGGAGGGAGGATGAAGGGGATGAAGGCAGGGTGGTGGGGTGACAGATGATACTTTAAAGCCATTTTCCCCCAAACAGCTACCCCCCCTCACACAGACTGTCTTTCATGACAGGAATATTTCAGCTCTGTCATTACCCAGTGTCTGACAGCATGCCAGCCTAAACAGCCCAGCTGTCCTCTCCTCTTCTGACTCTCACTTTGTTCTCCCTCTCCTCTGCTCTGCTCCCTTGCTTCTTCGCTCCCTCCTCCAACCATCCCACCACCACCATCTAACCCTCTCTCCTTCTCCACCCCTCACTTGAACTTTCTTACTCTCCTCCTTATTCGACCGCCCCTTCCTCACTCCCACCAACCATTCATCTCTCTTCCTTTCTATCTTTCTGTTTGAAGCATCAAATCAATATCTTACCTCATCATGTTGGGGGAGTTGTTGGGTGAGTTTCGCATGCCTCCGTTCCGCTGCTTTTTTTTGGGCGACAGAGTTGACGGGTGCTCGTCTTCAACTGCAAACACATGCAAAGAGTGTCAGGCTATGAACAGACGGGGAGGTTAATGTGAGCTGGAACTGACACGTCAAAGAACACCAAAGCCAACACTCAATAAATCAGCTGTCGCAAAACAAACTAAACACAGACAACAACAAAAAACTCATAAAACAACATGTCATAATCAGACAGAAGACTGACAGAAAGAGAACACCTTAAGTTATTACTGGGACAAAGGTCCATTTGAGAAAAGAAGCACCACCTAGTAAGACTTGACATCTGCTTACTCCGCCAAAACCCAATTTTGGTTCGGTTCCTCTGGACTGGGTTCTATATAGTGGTACTGGATCACTTTAGCTCTGGTATCTCTCTTTAGATCCAGTCAAGACTGCATGTGGTTGGACCTCTAGCAGTCTGCATCAGTGTGCCCATGCTTCCCTAGGTCAGCCAATACGGGCCATAATATAATAATAATAATAATATATGCCATTTAGCAGACGCTTTTATCCAAAGGACTACAGTCATGTGTGCATACATTCTACATGGGTGGTCCCGGAATCGAACCCACTACCCTGGCGTTACAAGCGCCATGCTCTACCAACTCAGAAGGACCGGCCATGTGACAGAGGACGGACTGTCATTGTCAACAGCGTATCGTGGACAGAATCAATGACAGAGATAAAGAGAGAGAGAGAGAGAGAGAGAGAGAGAGAGAGAGAGAGAGAGAGAGAGACAGAAATGGAGAGAGGATGGTTCTGTGCAGTTTGGTTGTTTTGAATGGATGACTAATGAGGCAGACACTCACCCCATCATTCCTGCTCTAGCTATGGATAGGGTTTCAAAATTCCAGTAACTTTGCCAAAAGATTTTCCAGAGGGAATAAGTCAGGAGGGAATAAGAAGGAAACCCGGAATACTCCTACCAATTTTAGGAAAGTTACCGGAATTTTGCAACCCTAGCTACAGAGCACAATGGCTCTTCTACAGGTCTAACTTAAGCTCCATGCCACAAGCACTCAGCCAATCAAGACTGCACGAGCATCCCAGAGTAGACAATCACATGCACAACCAGTACACCAAACAGGAAATTATTGAGTAGCCTAGCATTAGCCTAGTATTAGCATTATGGCTAGTTTTCTGCACACACTACCTACCAGTAGCTAGATGAAGCTCAAAATAACCCTTTAAAATAGCTGAAATATACTATATGACAAAATAATTGGGGTTGATGCATTAATAATCAATATAAGAAGTATTAAATACATTCAAACAATACACTTGCTGAGCACAGCTTTAAAAGGAACATTACAAAAAAATTATACTCCATATTCATGATCTCCAGCAGCATCCCAGCATCAACATAGGTGAAAATGGAGCGTTTCTATGTGTTGTAGTAAAACAGATAGAGGATGATAAGTCTTTACGATGACATCGGTGTGCATTGTGTGATTTTAACCAATCATGAAAAATGAAAGGGGGATACCGAGTCAGTTGTACAACTGATTGCATTTAACTGAAATGTGTTTTCCGCATTTAATCCAAACTCTCCGAATCAGAGAGGTGTGGGGGGCCTTATTCGATATTAACGTCATCGGTGCCCAGGGAACAGTGGGTTAACTGTCAGGGGCAGAACGACAGATTTGTACCTTGTCAGCTCTGGGATTCGATCCAGCAACCTTCCGGTTACTGGCTCAACGCTCCTATCCGCCATTGCCTACTAATTGGTTGATGATGTCATTGGAAACACTTTTTTACTACAAAACATAGAAACACTTCATTTTCACATTTGCTGATGTTGGGGTGGTGCTGGAGATGATGAATATGAAGTTGAACAATTGTGACATTTCCCATTAAATGAATCTTGTACTACAGTCAGGCAGCACTCTGAAGTTTTAGATTAGCTTGATCTGATAGACGTTCATTTTCCTGTCAGCTACTCCTCACTCTGCAGGAGATTAAAACTTTTCTCTGAACCAGACACAGACAGAAGACTAAGAGAAAAACCCAGCTAGAGATTAGTCCAGGCCCAGTAACCTACTGAAGACTTTCAGTTTAGCTAAGACCAGATTTTTCTACTGTCTGTCTGTGAGTTCCAAAGGCTTTCAGAGTCAGACAGGGCACCCAGGCACTTTTCTTATTCACTCCACATTCTCCACAGCACACAAATGCCAAAGCCACTTCAAACCCTGTATTAGTGCATTGATTAGAAATCAATACTACAGCATGATATTAATGCAAATCAATGGAGCGTAGCTGCAAGCGCTGACTGCTCCAAGCACCAAGGACATTTCATTACCGTCTGAGCATCCCTTCTAGACTGTCACCTAATTGCACTAATAAAATATAAAAATGCGGCTTTGCCCCCTAATAAAATGCCATTCTCTGACATTTCCGCTCTGCAAATGTGGATGTCCTGAATAGCTAATATCACAAGAAAGCGCTTTCCACTTTACAACCGCATCGCTCTCTAGTCTAATCCACTTTGTGAAAATATCACAGAATAAAATATTATTTCCTGTTGGCTTATTGTTCTATGTTGGTAGAAACATCCAGTCTCATATCTCTGGGCCTAGCCAGTCTCATATCTCTGGGCCTAGCCAGTCTCATATCTCTGGGCCTAGCCAGTCTCATATCTCTGGGCCTAGCCAGTCTCATATCTCTGGGGGCCTAGCCAGTCTCATAGCCATCTAGCCAGTCTCATATCTCTGGGCCTAGCCAGTCTCATATCTCTGGGCCTAGCCAGTCTCATATCTCTGGGCCTAGCCAGTCTCATATCTCTCTAGCCAGGCTCATATCTCTGGGCCTAGCCAGGCCTAGCCAGCTCATATCTCTGGGCCTAGCCAGTCTCATATCTCTGGGCCTAGCCAGTCTCATATCTCTGGGCCTAGCCAGTCTCATATCTCTGGGCCTAGCCAGTCTCATATCTCTGGGCCTAGCCAGTCTCATATCTCTGGGCCTAGCCAGTCTCATATCTCTGGGCCTAGCCAGTCTCATATCTCTGGGCCTAGCCAGTCTCATATCTCTGGGCCTAGCCAGTCTCATATCTCTGGGCCTAGCCAGTCTCATATCTCTGGGCCTAGCCAGTCTCATATCTCTGGGCCTAGCCAGTCTCATATCTCTGGGTCTCATATCTCTGGGCTAGCCAGTCTCATATCTCAGTCTCATATCTCTGGGCCTAGCCAGTCTCATATCTCTGGGCCTAGCCAGTCTCATATCTCTGGGCCTAGCCAGTCTCATATCTCTGGGCCTAGCCAGTCTCATATCTCTGGGCCTAGCCAGTCTCATATCTCTGGGCCTAGCCAGTCTCATATCTCTGGGCCTAGCCAGTCTCATATCTCTGGGCCTAGCCAGTCTCATATCTCTGGGCCTAGCCAGTCTCATATCTCTGGGCCTAGCCAGCCAGCCAGTCTCTCATAGTCTCATATCTCTGGGCCTAGCCAGTCTCATATCTCTGGGCCTAGCCAGTCTCATATCTCTGGGCCTAGCCAGTCTCATATCTCTGGGCCTAGCGAGCTCATATCTCTGGGCCTAGCCAGTCTATCTCTGGGCCTAGCCAGTCTCATATCTCTGGGCCTAGCCAGTCTCATATCTCTGGGCCTAGCCAGTCTCATATCTCTGGGCCTAGCCAGTCTCATATCTCTGGGCCTAGCCAGTCTCATATCTCTGGGCCTAGCCAGTCTCATATCTCTGGGCCTAGCCAGTCTCATATCTCTCTCATATCTCTGGGCCTAGCCAGTCTCATATCTCTGGGCCTAGCCAGTCTCATATCTCTGGGCCTAGCCAGTCTAGCCTAGCCAGGCTCATATCTCTGGGCCTAGCCAGGCTCATATCTCTGGGCCTAGCCAGTCTCATATCTCTGGGCCTGGGCTCATATCTCTGGGCCTAGCCAGTCTCATATCTCTGGGCCTAGCCATAGTCTCATATCTCTGGGCCTAGGCTCATATCTCTGGGCCTAGCCAGTCTCATATCTCTGGGCCTAGCCAGTCTCATATCTCTGGGCCTAGCCAGTCTCATATCTCTGGGCCTAGCCAGTCTCATATCTCTGGGCCTAGCCAGTCTCATATCTCTGGGCCTAGCCAGTCTCATATCTCTGGGCCTAGCCAGTCTCATATCTCTGGGCCTAGCCAGTCTCATATCTCTGGGCCTAGCCAGTCTCATATCTCTGGGCCTAGCCAGGCTCATATCTCTGGGCCTAGCCAGGCTCATATCTCTGGGCCTAGCCAGTCTCATATCTCTGGGCCTAGCCAGTCTCATATCTCTGGGCCTAGCCAGTCTCATATCTCTGGGCCTAGCCAGTCTCATATCTCTGGGCCTAGCCAGTCTCATATCTCTGGGCCTAGCCAGTCTCATATCTTTGGCCGTGTGATCAATTAGTTCTGTAAAAAGCTGGTGGGATTTACGCACAACAACGACACTAATTTAGATCACCAACAATGAAAGAACATGTTCTGCACTGCAGCCATGGAGATCACAGCTTGTGTGTGACTGTTACTGTACCAATGACATTACAATACTTTGAAAACTAAACTGATTTCTACACAACAGTCTCTCTGAGATTGATATAGCAGACTGTTGTTGTCAATGATCAGGGCAGCAATATTGTCACATCATCATTCAAATGTAATTTAAATCAAATAAAAACTACTCAAACTTCTCAAGGCATCTATTCAAATGCAATAAAACAGTAAGGACTTCATGGGCTAAGGACTACATGTGATCTATCACTAAGCCAGGTAGTAGAAAGTCATCTACTGGTCCTATTCCATAGCTTGGCAGCCACACACACAGCACTGGGTGTTGCATTGCTGAGCGCATGAGAGCTGCTTCCATGCAAAGCAGTAGCAGTGGTGAATGTGGTATTTACTAGCAGCAGCTAGGAGCAGCTCAGTGAAGGCAGGCGACGGACGCAGTGTGACAGGACAGTACAGGGTGTTAAGAACTGACAGGGACTGATGCATCTTGCCAAGGGGGGCAACCTACAGGCCCTGCTGCTGCTGTGGTCGTGCAGCGCTGCGTTACTGGGGTGGTAGCGGTATTTCACCGGCAGGCTGCGGGCCCGGTTCAGCCTGCTCTGTTCGGCCAGGGCCCAGCCCGTCCCGTCCCCCCTGCTGGGGCCGGAGATACTGAAGCGGAGCCCCCCGTGGGGCCCAAGACCCAGCCCCACCCTCGGAGGAAGCAGGCTTCCTTTACGGTTATTAACGAGGAGTACGGCGGGGTCCGCGTCCCGGGGGGCCAGGGGGTCCTTGTGGCGGGAGGGGCGAGGCGGTGCTTGGGGGTGAATGGCGTTAGACGTGATGCAGGAGGAGGGCGTGGTGCAGTTGGAGATTTTAATTGATGGGTTTTGTAAAGACGATCTAACTTCATCCTTTACTGTCAAACAATGGAGAATAAACAGAGTGAGGCAGAAAGGCTGGAGAGACGGAGGTTGCTAGATAGATAGAAAGACAATGGTTTTTACTTGATAATTTATCTTGTGCTGGGAAATATTAAATTGTGTGTTAAAAAAGCTATTTGTTATTATATTCAGCAGGCCAAACATTTTAGGATAAATGTTACATTTCTGCTTTTAAAAAAAACATGTACAGTAAACATGCTCATCCGTAGTTATAAACACTGAGACAAAATAAATCCTTATTAAAACAATGTTATATAAATTAATAATAATATTCATAATTTCTCCTGCATCACTAAATATTTAAATGAGTAAAATATATGTGACTTTCATTGTTGGACCATTTCTTTCTTGAAACCAGTCATTTTCTCTGTAATTAACAATGACACCTAAATATGACATGTATTTTTTTCATTCCTAATAAACAATAAACATGTGCTTTTCCTTGCCTTGCTCCGTTGTGCTACAGTGGCGTTTTAGAACACAGCAGTAACACAGTCTGTGTGTAAATACCCAGGCAAAATCATGTTCAAAACCTCTCCACAGTGGAACCTCATCTCTACCACAATGTATGGTATTCCATATTACGGTAAAGTAGGTTGTTTGGCTGCTGTGTGTGTTGTGGTTTGTGTGTGTGTCATGGTTTTGGCCCCCGGAGCACTAAACAGAGGTTTATCCCAGCTGTCAGCTGCCTCCTTGATTTACAGAGCATCACCGATAGCTCCTGGATTCATCTGTCCCTTGTCAAACACGCGCAGTGTTCGAGCGCACTCACACACCCTGGCAGGTCCACTGTGCACTCAGAACAGCCCAGACGGCAACTGTCCCTACCAGAAATGCTTATGATTAGATGGGGCCATCACGCATGCAAGCCCCCATCAGGGTCCTATGCAAATCACAGAGAGGACGGGACAGCGGAGAGGATACTGTTGTTTGTTTATTGTATCTGAGTTTGATTTGTGTATTAATATTAGGCCTACCTGTGCTGGGTACTACGTTGGTATCATAGTATGTTTGGGTATTTTTTGCTGTGTAACATTATGTATTATTTTGTAGAACTTGTATTACTAGTATTGGATTATTTTATTATAATTAATGTGGTTATTTTTATCATTACAGTTATTTTTGTTATGTATCATACAGTACCCTATGTAGTTATGACAAACACAGAAAGCTGTGTATTATACAGTAAGCATCTGAAATGGTTATTAAACTGTAGGATAATAAAAACTGAAAACAACATTATAACAAACAAAAAGCATTTAACAATTAACATTCACATTATCTATATGACACAAGATAGAAATTAGTACATTTGTTCAACGCTATACTTTATACTGAGAGATTTACCTAAATTGCAATCTGCTTTGAAACGTACGCCGGTCTCTTTTTGACTTGCAGTTGTTCCTGGTGTTGTAGCGCCCTCTGCTGCTCGACGCAGCACAACACAAACACAACCTTACTGAGCTGAACACAACGTCATCAAGAACAGAGCATAGATCTTAAATCATTTGCTACAAATATATGTTAAGTATATGAAAGGATATGTATGTTATACAGTTTGGTACTGAATTAGCTAGGTCACTTAGAAGATAATGACGTTATCAACAGGGCCTTCGGAATGTATTCAGATCCCTCAACGTTTTCCACATTTTGTTGGGTTACAGCCTTATTCTAAAATTTGAGAAATTGTTTTTTCCCTCATTAATCTACACACAATTCCCCATAACAACGAAGCAAAACCAGGTTTTTCAAAATGTTTGCTAATTTATTAAAAATAAAAAACTGAAATATCACATTTACACAAAGTATTCAGACCCTTTACTCAGTACCTTTGACAGCCTCGAGTCTTCTTGGGTATGACGCTACAAGCTTGGCACACCTGTATTTGGGGAGTTTCTCCCATTTTTCTCTGCAGATCCTCTCAAGCTCAAGTTGGATGGGGAGCGTTGCTGCACAGCTATTTTCAGGTCGCATCAGAGATGTTCGATCGGGTTCATGTCTGGGCTCTGGCTGGGCCACTCAAGGACATTCAGAGACTTGTCCCGAAGCCACTCCTGCTTTGTCTTGGCTGTGTGCTTTGGGTCGTTGTCCTGTTGGAAGGTGAACCGTCGCCCCAGTCTGAGGTCCTGAGTGCTCTGGAGTAGGTTTTCGTCGAGGATCTCTCTGTATTTTTCTCTGTTCATCTTTCCCTCGATCCTGAGTAGTCTCCCAGTCCCTGCCGCTGAAAAACATCCCCACAGCACGATGCTACTACCACCATTCTTCACCGTAGGGATGTTGCCAGGTTTCCTCCAGACGTGACACTTAGCATTCAGGCCAAAGAGTTCAATCTTGGTTTCATCACACCAGAGAATCTTGTTACTCATGGTATGAGAGTCTTTAGGTGCCCTTTTGGCAAACTCCAAGTGGGCTGTCATGTGCCTTTTACTAAGGAGTGGCTTCCCACTCTACCATAAAGGCATGATTGGTGGAGTGCTGCAGAGATGGTTGTCCTTCTGGTTGGTTCTCCCATCTCCACAGAGGAAATCTAGAGCTCTGTCAGAGTGACCATTGGGTTCTTGGTCACCTCCCTGACTAAGGCCCTTCTCCCCCGATTGCTCATTTTGGCCAGGCGACCAGCTCTAGGAAGAGTCTTGGTGGTTCCAAACTTCTTCCATTTAAGAATGATGGAGGCCATTATGTGTTCTTGGGGACTTTTAATTCTGCAGAAATGTTTTGCTATCCTTCCCCAGATCTGTGTCTCGGAGCTCTACGGGCAATTCCTTCAACCTCATGGCTTGGTTTTTGATCTGACATGCACTGTCAACTGTGGGACCTTATATAGACAGGTGTGTGCCTTTTCAAGTCATGTCCAATCAATTGAATTTACCACAGGTGGACTCCAATCAAGTTGTAGAAACATCTCAAGGATGATCCATGGAAACAGGATGCACTTGAGCTCAATGTTGAGTCTCATAGCAAAGGGTATGAATACTTATGTAAATAAGTGATTTCTGTTTTTATTTTTAATACATTTGCATACACTTTAAAAAAACAGTTTTTACTTTTTCATTATGTGGTATTGTGTGTAGATTGCTGATATAAAAAAAAATAATTGTGCATTTTAGAATAAAGTTGTAACGTAACAAAATGTGGAAAAAGTCAAAGGGTCTGAATACTTTCCGAATGCACTGAATGTATTTTTTGATGTGAGAAGGGAGGGGGGCTTATAACACGCCAGGCAATGAGATTAATTTACACATCATCATTGTGGACAAACTCTGTTATTATTGTCAAGGGTCTCTGTATCAATTCACATCATGTACAGAAGAGACTTTAAGATGGTAGCTTTGCATTCTACAACTAAAGGGGGACTCCAAACCAGAGCATTGTATTAATACTTGGGGGGGGGCGGACTAGTACAGGTTTAAACACAAGGAGGGGTTTGGGTGGGGGGTTGATCGCAGAAGCAAGGATGGGGAGAGACAGAGAAACACACTTACGTGATCTGACATATCCATTATACTTATATTTGGCTGAGGAGAAGTGCAAGAGACAAATGACAGGTTACATGGAGGAAGAGAGTGGTGATGATCATGATGAGAGAGATGGACAGAGACAGACATCCCAGACAGATGTAAAAAGAAAATTGTTAGACAGTGAATTAGCACTATTTTAAAGCTCATCGGTGGTGGCGCAAAATGTGAGCTGAATGGAGAGAACAGTGCAAAACGGCGATGGATGGGGTGAATGAGAGTGACAGATTGTATGGGCACAGAGAGAGCTAGGTAAAACTAAGGAGGGGATAACGCTGTGCTTCTGGAAAATGGAACAAAACTGTGGGACGATATCAGGAATCCTTTTCAGATGAGCTGAACTGAACTCACTGCTAAGCACCACTTCACAAGTTGCTCAGCAATGTGTTGAAGTTGTTCCCCTTACATTGAAACTAACCCAAGCATTGATTGATTGATCGATCAGGGTTAGGGTGGGTCTATCATGGCGCTATCAAGAGGGTTTTGTGTAGCTTCATCAAAAGGGTCGGGGCTTCCAGGGTAGAGGAGTATTCAATACAGAACGGATGAGCCGAGACTACAGACTGAACAGAACACACACCAAACCCAACCAGAGAGACAGTCACACAAACGTCTACCCATAACTCTCGATAACACATGAGGGAGGGACAAACACACACACCACCGTCTGGACCAGAGCACCCCTAACACACCATAGTTAGTGGCTGTGTCTGAATACCCATACAGTACCTGTGTCCTAAATAGCAGACTGTTTGAGCATGCGAAAAAATTAAGTATGCAACATTTTGAAAAGGGAAATGAACCAATAACGTGAAACAAAGCAATCACGCACGATGTCTTCTCGGGAGTATCTGAATTTCCAGAAATCAAGGACGGTTTGAATGCCAGGATGTTATACAAATTTAGCTTCTATATTAGTAGAATTCAATGCGCACTATTCCACAATGCATTGGAAGAGGTGCGAGTGACAGGCCCTAGTTCTGTTCAAGTAGCCAAACAACTAATCTAGGTTACTTCATTGGGAAGATGCCAAGTAGTGAATCATCTGCGGTGGTGTTCAAATGTAGGCTAAGTAGTTTTTGTTCTCCTTACAACGATCACCAGTATCGCATCGTAGGCTACATAGGGTGCTATTATATAGAGAATAGGGTGCTTCTATATAGGGAATAGGGTGCTTCTATATAAGAAATAGGGTGCTTCTATATAAGGAATAGGGTGCTATTATATAGAGAATAGGGTGCTTCTATATAGGGAATAGGGTGCTTCTATATAGAGACTAGTGTGCTTCTATATAAGGAATAGGGTGCTACTATATAGGGAATAGGGTGCTATTATATAGAGAATAGGGTGCTTCTATATAGGGAATAGGGTGCTATTATATAGAGAATAGGGTGCTTCTATATAGGGAATAGGGTGCTATTATATAGAGAATAGGGTGCTACTATATAGGGAATAGGGTGCTATTATATAGAGAATAGGGTGCTTCTATATAGGGAATAGGGTGCTTCTATATAGAGACTAGGGTGCTTCTATATAAGGAATAGGGTGCTACTATATAGGGAATAGGGTGCTATTATATAGAGAATAGGGTGCTTCTATATAGGGAATAGGGTGCTATTATATAGAGAATAGGGTGCTTCTATATAGGGAATAGGGTGCTATTATATAGAGAATAGGGTGCTTCTATATAGGGAATAGGGTGCTATTATATAGAGAATAGGGTGCTACTATATAGGGAATAGGGTGCTATTATATAGAGAATAGGGTGCTTCTATATAGGGAATAGGGTGCTTCTATATAGAGACTAGTGTGCTTCTATATAAGGAATAGGGTGCTACTATATAGGGAATAGGGTGCTATTATATAGAGAATAGGGTGCTTCTATATAGGGAATAGGGTGCTATTATATAGAGAATAGGGTGCTTCTATATAGGGAATAGGGTGCTATTATATAGAGAATAGGGTGCTACTATATAGGGAATAGGGTGCTATTATATAGAGAATAGGGTGCTTCTATATAGGGAATAGGGTGCTTCTATATAGAGACTAGGGTGCTTCTATATAAGGAATAGGGTGCTACTATATAGGGAATAGGGTGCTATTATATAGAGAATAGGGTGCTTCTATATAGGGATTAGGGTGCTTCTATATAAGAAATAGGGTGCTTCTATATAAGGAATAGGGTGCTACTATATAGGGAATAGGGTGCTATTATATAGAGAATAGGTTGCTTCTATATAGGGAATAGGGTGCTTCTATATAGAGACTAGGGTGCTTCTATATAAGGAATAGGGTGCTATTATATAGAGAATAGGATGCTTCTATATAGGGAATAGGGTGCTTCTATATAGAGACTAGGGTGCTTCTATATAAGGAATAGGGTGCTACTATATAGGGAATAGGGTGCTATTATATAGGGAATAGGGTGCTATTATATAGGGAATAGGGTCCTATTATATAGAGAATAGGGTGCTTCTATATAAGGAATAGGGTGCTACTATATAGGGAATAGGGTGCTATTATATAGAGAATAGGATGCTTCTATATAGGGAATATGGTGCTTCTATATAAGGAATAGGGTGCTACTATATAGGGAATAGGGTGCTATTATATAGGGAATAGGGTGCTATTATATAGGGAATATGGTGCTGTTATAGAGGGAATAGGGTGCTACTATATAGGGAATAGGGTGCTATTATATAGGGAATAGGGTTCTATTATAGAGGAAATAGGGTGCTACTATATAGGGAATAGGGTGCTATTATATAAGGAATAGGGTGCTACTATATAGGGAATAGGGTGCTATTATATAGGGAATAGGGTGCTATTATAGAGGGAATAGGGTCCTATTATATAGGGAATATGGTGCTGTTATAGAGGGAATAGGGTCCTATTATATAGGGAATATGGTGCTGTTATAGAGGGAATAGAGTCCTATTATATAGGGAATAGCGTGCTATTATAGAGGGAATAGGGTCCTATTGTATAGGGAATATGGTGCTGTTATATAGGGAATATGGTGCTGTTATATAGGGAATATGGTGCTGTTATAGAGGGAATAGAGTCCTATTATATAGGGAATATGGTGCTGTTATATAGGGAATAGGGTCCTATTATATTTGGAATAGAGTCCTATTTGGGATGAGTCAGACAGTGAGCTAGCTAGCTATATTATCCCTCCCTGCTCTGTTCTGTCGGCAACAGTAAAGGTCACAGTGAAGGCCCAGGGCTGCCCTGTGACACACACCCTCAAACAGGGACCCTCGCTGGCTCTGGCATCTGTCGCTATCGATCTGCCCGCGCCCGCAGAGGCGGCAGGCTAACCGGCTAGCGTCTGAGGGGTAGTGCAACAGAGGAACACGGTTGGGAGAAGGGGGAACCAAGCTTGCCTGGTGGACAGGAGCTGTCAGAGCAGGTTTCGGTGATGGACCAGCAGGGCCAGAGAAATGAAAATGCAAACATAATTTCCACGTCAGGCTGGATAAGGAACGCCTGCTGCTGACACACACACACATATATACATACATACACACACACACCTCCCTTCCTCCGTAAGTAAGACCCAGACTTGCTCACAGCACACAGACCCAGCTTCAGGTCCAAACCCCTTCTCCTGACTCTAACCCCTAACCCTAACCCCTGCCGGTCCAGCCCCAGCAGGTCCAGCCCCAGCAGGTTCAGACCCAGCAGGTCCAGTCCCAGCAGGCCCAGCCCCAGCAGGCACCAGCAGGTCCAGCCCCAGCAGGCCCCAGCAGGTCCAGCCCTAGCAGGCCCCAGCAGGTCCAGCCCCAGCAGGCCCCAGCAGGCCCAGCCCCAGCAGGCCCCAGCCCCAGCAGGCCCCAGCAGGTCCAGCCCCAGCAGGCCCCAGCAGGCCCAGCCCCAGCAGGCCCCAGCCCCAGCAGGCCCCAGCAGGTCCAGCCCTAGCAGGCCCTAGCAGGTCCAGCCCCAGCAGGCCCCAGCAGGCCCAGCCCCAGCAGGCCCCAGCAGGCCCAGCCCCAGCAGGCCCCAGCCCCAGCAGGCCCCAGCAGGTCCAGCCCCAGTAGGACCCAGCCCCAGCCTCCAGGCTCGAACCCCAGATGGTATAATAAATAATAATATATGCCATTTAGCAGACGCTTTTATCCAAAGTCCCTTACAGTCATGTGTGCATACATTCTACGTATGAATCACTGGTCCCGCAGGATCCAACCCCAGATTTACCCTGGCCCATGCTACAAGCGCCATGCTCTACCACTGAGCTCAGAAGTAACCAGATGGTCTCCAGAAAAAGTATAAGCTGGGACAAACAATACCCTGAGAGATCAAAAACAGTGTGTCTGTCCCAAAGATGAACTCTACAAGGTTCACCTCCTAGCTGAATCACTGCTCTTACGAAGAAAGAAGCACAACCACTTTAGATTTAGACAGAGCTATGCGTTTCACATGTCTACTATTTCAATTGGCAAACAACTCTGCATAACATGTGATCAAAATGTAACATGTTAATAACATACGACGTGAAGTGCCTCGCAGATACATTAAATAAATAAGAAAACACTATCCAAAAAGAAACCAGTTATCCAGAGAGGAAACTCCATTTCAGATGTGAATGAAGTCGTGATCTGAGACATCCTATCAGAGACATCCTATCCACTCTGAAAGACAGAAAAAAGACAGAGAGAAAATCCAATGACTGCGATCCCTAACAGACATTGCGACCCTATTCTCTCTCTCAAGAGTAAAATGGGGAAATCCGCAGTTGAAACAATAACAGAGCATTTTCACCCCTTTTGGTAAAAAGCTGAGGGATGGGGCTGGAGAAATGTAACCATTTGCAAATTCATAGATGGAGCTGATGGTGGCCGACAGTTGAACTAAGCTCATGAGGTAACATTTACATTTACATTTAAATGTTATAAGTTATATTCTTCATGAACCAATGGGTACATATCATTCCAAGTCCAAAAATGGTTGAAGCGAGTGCAGATTTCCGCTTTAATAAAGAAAACAGGAAGAAATCCAAGGCAGGAAGATTCCCTGAAATCCTAGGAGGGGCTGACGGAGGAGAGAGATCAGTAACTTCCAGAATGGCCAGCTATAGGTGCAGACGGAGAGTCGTGGCCCACCAACCTACAAGAGGAAAAACTCAACATCAGCCGGTTGACACTAATCTAGTCCGAGCTCACTCCCAGATGATGGGAGAATGCTGAGGAGGAAATCAGATGGGGAGCAACAGAGAGCTAAGTTCCCACGCTTTTGAATGCACCGCTCACTGGTTTAATCTGTTTCCACTAGCAATCTGGATGTTGCTAAATAACCAACTAACAAATGTAAAAATGTGGAAGACACAACAACACCCTCGGTAAATGTAAAATAAGCTACACCTTAAAAAAGTGTCCTATCCCTTCAAGGAAACAGAACATGTTTTCCTGGGTTCCTGATTACTGAGGAAGAGGAGGAAGTCATTTGATGGGACAAAGATCAAGTCTGGGAAAAGAGAGCAAGAGTTCTTTCCATTAATCGTGGGGAGTAGCTAGCTCCCTCAATCCCTATCTATTGGCTGGTTGGGGCTGGATGAGAAACATGGCTGAGGGACACGATCGGAAGGTAACTGGAAAAGTATTTCCAAAGAACTAAACACTCATCATATTCGTTGTTTTCTCATAGGGAGATTAACCCATGTCCTATAATAATGAAGAGAGATACACAATCAACATACCACAATACTCTGACAGACAAGAGTCTTATAATCACATATAATCATGTAATAAGCCACGGTGAGAACCTTGAAGAGAAACGTGGTGGAAGTCTGGCAATGAGGATGTAAACAGTGAGAAACTTTAAAAGTACAGTCAGCAAAATTACATCATACGGAACAGGGCGTGGCCACAAAAGAGGGTGGGATTTTGTGAAGAGCCAATAAATCGCTAAGCCCCACCCCCCTGGTTTTCCTGGGAAGTCCAATTTCCCATGGACACCAATGGAGAAAACCCACAAGGATCTCAAACACAGGGACCTCAAACTGTGTTTTTTTAAACACAGACTACCTACCTCTTGCTAATCAGAAATTATGTTGTGGTGGACTGTCATTAGAATTGCTTCACGGGAACATGGTAAAATTAATTTTGTACTGTGGCTAGCAACAGGCTCTGAACGAACTGTCAACATGCAGTCAAAGCTACTAACCAATTTTGGAGATAACCAGTACTCAAATCGTATCCTGATGTCAAAAGCAGATGTGAGTTATACTCCTAAGCTAGTTAACATGCACTACCGGTCAAAAGGTGTAGAACTTGTAGGGCTTTTCTTTATTTGTACTATTTTTCACATTGTTGAATAATAGTGAAGACATCAACACTATGAAATAACACATATGGAATCATATAGTAACCAAAAAAAAGTGTTATATTTGAGATTATTCAAATAGCCCGTTGCCTTGACAGCTTTGCACACTCCTGGCATTCTCTCAACCAGCTTCACGAGGTAGTCACCTGGAATACATTTCAATTAACAGGTGTGCCTTGTTAATTTATCCGTTATTTTACAAGGTAAGTTGACTGAGAACATGTTCTCATTTCCAGCAACGACCTGGGGAATAGTTACAGGGGAGAGGAGGGGGATGAATGAGCCAATTGTAAACTGGGGATTATTAGGTGACTGTGATGGTTTGAGGGCCAGATTGGGAATTTAGCCAGGACACCAGGGTTAACACCCCTACTCTTACGATAAGTGCCATGGGATCTTTAATGACTTCAGAGATTCAAGACACCCGTTTAACATCCCATCCGATTGACGGCACCCTACACAGGACAGTGTCCCCAATCATTGCCCTGGGGCATTGGGATATTTTTTTAGACCAGAGGAAAGAGTGCCTCCTACTGGCCCTCCAACTCCACTTCCAGCAGCATCTGGTCTCCCATCCAGAAACTGACCAGGACCAACCCTGCTTAGCTTCAAAAGCAAGCCAGCAGTGGTATGCACGGTGGTATGCTGCTGGCAACTTGTAAAACATGTATTTGTGGAATTTATTTCCTTCTTAATGCGTTTGAGCCAATCAGTTGTGTTGTGACAAGGTTGGGGGGTATACAGAAGATGGTATTTTACCAAATAGTACTAAGTCCATATTATGGCAAGAACAGTTCAATAAGCAAATAGAAATGACAGTCCATCATTACTATAAGACATGAAGGTCAGTCAATCCTGAAAAGGTTTTTCAAGTGCAGTCGCAAAAACCATCAAGCGCTATTATGAAACTGGCTCTCATGAGGACTGCCACAGGAATGTAAGACCCAGAGTTACCTCTGCTGCAGAGGATAAGTTCATTAGAGTTACCAGCCTCTGAGTTCAAGTAACAGCCACATCTCAACATCAACTGTCCAGAGGAGACTGCGTGAATCAGGCCTTCATGGTCGAATTGCTGCATGAAACCACTACTAAAGGACACCAATAAGAAGAAGAGACTTGCTTGGGCCAAGAAACACGAGCAATGGACATTAGACCAGTGGAAATGTGTCCTTTGATCTGGAGCCCAAGTTGGTTTTTGGTTGCAACTGCCATGTCTTGGTGAGATGCGGTATGGATGAACGGATGATCTCCACATGTGTATTTCCCACCGTAAAGCATGGAGGAGGAGGTGTTATGGTGTGGGGGTGCTTTGCTGGTGACACTGTCTGTGATTTATTTAGAATTCAAGGCACACTTAACCAGAATGGCTACCACAGCATTCTGCAGCGATACGCCATCTCATCTGGTTTGGGCTTAGTGGGACTATAATTTGTTTTTCAACAGGACAATGACCCAACACACCTCCAGGCTGTGTAAGGGTTGTTTTACCAAGAAGGAGGCTGATGGAGTGCTGCATCAGATGACCTGGCCTCCACAATCACCTAACCTCAACCAAATTGAGATGGTTTGGGATGTGCTCAGCATATGTGGGAACTCCTTCAAGACTGTTGGAAAATAATTCCAGGTGAAGCTGGTTGAGAGAATGCCAAGAGTGTGCAAAGCTGTCGTCAAGGCAAAGGGTGGCTACTTTGAAAAATCTCAAATATAAAATATATTTAGATTTGTTTAACACTTTTTTGGTTACTACATGATTCCATGTGTTATTCCATAGTTTTGATGTCTTCACTATTATTCTACAATGTGGAAAATAGTAAAAAAAAATAATAATATATAATAATAATATATGCCATTTAGCTGACGCTTTTATCCAAAGCGACTTACAGTCATGTGTGCATACATTCTACGTATGGGTGGTCCCGGGAATCGAACCCACTACCCTGGCGTTACAAGCGCCATGCTCTACCAACTGAGCTACAGAAGGACCATAAAGAAAAACCCTTGAATGAGTAGGTATTCTAATACTTTTTACCGGTAGTGTACATTTGGAGAATACAAGTTATATTAACTGGCTAGCTAGTTAATTGCAATGTTTTCAATGGTGGTCAATGCGTGTGCGCTAGCTAACCAGCTAGCAAACAATGGAATAAAAATATACTTTCGGATTCTTAAAAATTCAACAGTCACTGTACTGTTTTTATACTTTTATGAAAACTCTCCGCTTTTGCCATTGCCCTCCTGTTGTATATCATGATGTCATCTTGTTCAGTAGTAAGATAAAGCCCACTTGATATGCTACATATCTACATTATATATGAATATCAGTTGATGAACATGGCTCTCGTTCCTGCACAAGTCAGTCCTGTGTGCGTGAAATAAAATTATCAGGAACAGAACAGAAACACAATTAGCAAGGAGGTTCCTCTATAGGCTTGCGATGCCTTCATAAACAAAGTAAGACAAAACAACAACACAAATAAATAGAAATAAATCATCCCTTCAACGAAGTCATGTTTTTCTTCATCATAATTATAGATATACAGTATTTGAAAGAATATAACACACAAAACACCAACTGTCTAATAGCAGTCCCCATCCGAGTGGCTGACAGATGTAGCAGGCGCTAGCCACAGAGCTAACAGCTACAGTAGAGCAGCACCACAAAGCAACACCATCACTGCCACCCAATACAATCCACAGAAAATATAATAATAAATACTACTCAAATTTAAAAACAATATTATCACAAATACATTTAAATAAGCAACAACAGCAACTATGGAAGCTCCGCCACATGGACAACGTTACGGATAAAGCACAAAGGTACATGGTCCACACACAGAACAGACATGTAACAGCATGTGTTGGGCGGTGTAACTTACAGGCACGTAAAGTGGTTGCGCAATCATGAACAGAGACAGAGGAGAGTGGGTAGGCCCTCTGTAGGGTGTCCATGTTACTATGTGCACTGCCTGACATGCAAGAGCAGTCTCGCTCTGAACGGCCGCAATCAAAACAACATGCCAGTTTCATTTGTTTGTAGGCGGACATCTTGGCTACAGTCATGTTTTGGGATGAGAGGAAGAGGAAAAGCAGCAGGTTAATGGCAAAAGGTGAAATAGTCATCCAGGGAAGGCAGAAGGTAACTCCATAAAGATAATAAATGCAAAGCCTTTAGATACCAGCTCACGCAGGCTTGAGACCCACAAAAAAGACCAGTAAAGGGCACCTACAATCAGGGGTTGGAACCGGTTCAGGAAACACAAAAGGAAACCATAAAAGAACAACAATTGTCAAGGAACAGAAAAAGAACCGAAAGTCATCTCTAGTATTCCGGAACCGAACCATTATTTTTAAATCATCTTTTGAACAGTTTTTTTGGTCCGAAAATTGTTTTCATGTCTAGTATATCATTATTTTATAAGTGAAGTTCTGATGCTAGTAATAAACTAAACACATTCCAATTGACGTCATGATGTTTAGCGCTTCAAGCCAAGCCCTCTTTATGTCCACCCATCTTTCTCGCTCTCTGCCCACCACTGAAATTTCAGTCGCATCTCGCGCCTGGACTTATACGACCAATGAAACATGTAAAGATCTACCCATTCTGTAGCTTCTCTATCCTTGATAATTGGTGGAGTAAATTAATGAGCTATGAATGTAAAAACTATGTTGATTTGACAGGTTAAAAAAAAGTACAAAAGGGGTTCTGTTTCAAACAAAACGATTGGAAAATAATTTTGGATCCAACCCCCGCCTAAAATATTAGGGTGCTTCATATACGGCAAGAGTGCCAAACTGCAGTGACAATTGTGTGCAATATATTGCCATGGTCAAATTAAGCTCTTTCAATTTCATCCCAAAGTCTTGTTTTGATCAATAAAGTTTTTAACAACTTGAAAGTTGTAATCCAATTTGGCTAGTCAAAATGGTCTCAGGGTCAAGGGTCAAGCTGTGTCCTAAGGCTGAAAATGCCATAACAGGTATAAAGGCAAATATGACAGTGGGGTAAAGGGGGGAGAGGATAGAGGGGAATGGGAGGGGGGAGGTCATTCAGGGCCAGAGAGTAGCATGGACAATGTCTTCAGCAGCAAACCTCATACAGACATATAATGTTTCATTCAAAACATAACAGATCATAACATCCTCTATCCGTCCGGCTAAAGGTGTGGATCACGTACCTGTATCCCCTCATGCAGCTGCGGCAGCCGTGGTCTAAGGATCCATCACACTAATCTACTGGCTAGACTGGCCAGGCCATTTCATGCTAGCAGGACAAGAGTTTCACTACAGCAGCACTCCTCCAGAAAGGCTTGAAAGGGTGTGTATGTACAGTGCATTGGGAAAGTATTCAGACGCCTTGACTTTTTACACATTTTGTTACCTTACAGCCTTATTGTAAAATGTCTAAAGTTGTTTTACTCCCTCATCAATCTACACACAAAAGCCCATAATGACAAAGCAACAAAGCAATGGTCCGTAGAGGGGTGGCAGGGAGCCTAGTGGTTAGAGCAGGGAGCCTAGTGGTTAGAGCAGGGAGCCTAGTGGTTAGAGCAGGGAGCCTAGTGGTTAGAGCAGGGAGCCTAGTGGTTAGAGCCTAGTGGTTAGAGCAGGGAGCCTAGTGGTTAGAGCAGGGAGCCTAGTGGTTAGAGCAGGGAGCCTAGTGGTTAGAGCCTAGTGGTTAGAGCAGGGAGCCTAGTGGTTAGAGCAGGGAGCCTAGTGGTTAGAGCAGGGAGCCTAGTGGTTAGAGCGTCGGGCCAGTAACTGAAAGGTTGCCAGATCGAATCCCCGAGCTGACAAGGTAACTGTCGTTCTGTCGTTCTGCCCCTGAACAAGGCAGTCAACCCACTGTTACTAGGCCGTCATTGTAAATAAGAATTTGTTCTTAACTGACTTGCCTCGTTAAATAAAGGTTAAATAAACACAAAGTAAAATATAAGAATGTTTGCTAATTTCTAAAAATATATATAGTATTCAGGACCTTCAGTACTTTGTTTAAGTACCTTTGGCAGCAATTACAGCCTCGAGTCTTCCTGGGTATGACGCTACAAACTTGGCACACTTGTATTTGGGGATTTTCCCCCATTCATTTCTGCAGATCCTCTCAAGCTCTGTCTGGTTGGATGGGGAGCGTCGCTGCTCAGCTATTTTCAGGTCTCTTCAGAGATGTTCGATCGGGTTCAAGTCTGGGCTCTGGCTGGGCCACTCAAGGACATTCAGAGACTTGTCCCGAAGCCACTCCAGTGTTGTCTTTGCTGTGTGGTTAGGGTCGTTGTCCTGTTGGAAGGTGAACCTTCGCCCCAAGAGAGAGAAGTGGGCTATCATGTGCCTTTTACGGAGTGGCTTCCGCCTGGCCACTCTACCATACAGGCCTGATTGGTGGAGTGCTGCAGAGATGGTTGTCCTTCTGGAAGGTTCTCCCATCTACACAGAGGAACTCTACAGCTCTGTCAGAGTGACTATTTGGTTATTGGTCACCTCCCTGACCAAGGCCCTTCTCCCACGATTGCTCAGTTTGTCCGGGCAGCCAGCTCTAGGAAGAGTCTTAGTGGTTCCAAACTTCTGCATTTAAGAATGATTGATGTCACTGTGTTCTTGGAGACCTTCAATGCTGAAAAAAAAATTGGTACCCTTCCCCAATCTGTTTCTTTAACACAATTATGTCTCGAAGCTCTACGGACAATTCCTTCTACCTCGGCTTGGTTTTTGCTTTGACAGGTGTGTGCTTTTCCAAATCATGTCCAATCAATTTAATTTACCACAGGTGGACTCCAATGGAGTTATAGAAACATCAAGGATGATCAATGGAAACTGGATGCCTCTGAGCTCAATTTAGAGTCTCATAGCAAAGGGTCTGAATACGTAAGTAAATAAGGCATGTTATTTATTTATTTTTGCTTTGTCATTATAGGGTATATTGTGTGTAGATTGACAAGGATAAAAAAAAATCAATTTTAGAATACGTCTGTAACGTAACAAAATGTGGAAAAACTCAAGGGGTCTGAATACTTTCCGAATGCACTGTATTTGCAAATTACTGCGCATGTACATGATGTATATCACACATTTGAAGCGTGTGTGTGTGTATATATGTGTCAAGATCTTAACCCCAGGAGGAGCGGTAGGTAGTGAAAGCCGTTCTAGATTGCTGTGGCTCTGGTTCAGTGACAGACAACAGTCCCTGGTTCTCATTATCTCTGTCCCAGGATGCAAACTCACCAACTCACACTAACACGATCACAGAAACACACTCTCTCCCTCTCTCTGGGGAGAACTACCTTTACTGTTTTAACCATATGTGGCTAGGAGGGTTTGTAGCCAGAGAGAGAATGGAGAGCGAGGCCTGGCCCCATCAGGGTCTGTGTGTCCTATAAACAGCATGCACAAGTGCTTTATAAACATTCATAAGCATGCATAGAGAGATCATAGTGATTAAAGGGTGTGGAGTGGGGTACCTATTTACAGAGCAGAAAAAGTTTGGAGGCATGCCAGATGCGAGCAGTGAGTGTAATTTCATGCTGAACTATATTATTTGTTTGTTTTCATGCTGAACTCTGAATTTTACTTCTGAGTTTTTTTCTCGGTGGGTATTCAGTTGAACACAGTACGTGTCGTGGTAATTTTGGCTAGCAAGAGATGGGAGGAGGAGATGGAGAACACGACACAACATGACAATGTTTTTGAACAAATGACTTCACACATACCCTTTACCCTGATCTAGCCTACTACGGTGTCCCTTTTAGGACATTCTTCACCACAAGAGTCAACATGAACATGACTGTCTGTGTACATTTTGTCAAAGAAAGGTGATTGTTAACACACACACACACCACTACGCTGTCAGTTTGTTTTCATATGTCACAGTCAACATTCCACCAGACAAAACATACAAAGACAGAAGTCAAGTTGAATATCAATAGTGAGAAGGATGTCCGAATGGAACTCATACTTATGGTCACTGGTCCTCTAAAGTGAAAGACAACCCTATTTAGCAAGAACGTGATGAGCCGTGTTGACTTTGAATAGTAAATCAAACTTAATAACGTAATAACATGGATAACATGGATACTTATATAAAATGTTTTTTTAAATAAACTAAAGCCACTTTTATGACTTTCATCCAGTTATTGTATCATGTTGCAAAGCACAAATGTAAATAGAGGAATGTGTAACACAAAGAAAAGTTTTTCCTCGAAAGACTCACTTTGTGTTCAGACACATCTCAACCAAACCAAAACACCAAACACCATAAAACACAGCCAAGAGTTAATGAAATGATCCCTTTCACTGTTTACTGTAACCATAGAAAAGGTATTACCAGAACAGTCATTCCATTCAAATCAATGGGTCTGTGATGAGTGTTCCAGTTCAATTACAGTGGTCTAAGGGCCTTTTTTTTACCATTCTAGTAATTCTGTGTCTATGACTGAAACACACCCTGTTGCTCATAATATTATTGCTGAATAGGTTTCTGAGGACCTCAGTGTCAGTTTCCTTCGATAAGGCTACATTCAGGACTATGGCAAGACATCGTCACCTAGTGGCCAACTAGCAGTACAGCAATGAAGCGCGCAGTACAGTTAAAGCAGGGCACTGATGACAGCAAGTAAAAAAGGCCCTGGCGACCATCTAGATTTGAAATGAATTACAGTGGGGCTGGGGGCGACAATATTTCAATTCTTAATGCACTGGTGAACTCTGGGTAGTGGTACGATTGGAGCTGGGCAGGGTACCAGAGAACTGGGGAGCAGCGAGTGGGGCTAGAAGTACTGGGGGTGGGGAGGGGAACTAAAAGCAGCGAGGGGAGTGGACGGTGAGGGGGGTACAACCAGATGGTTTTGATTGTGTTTTGGAGACATTGCTTGCTGAGCTGAATCATTTCCAGAACTTCCCACAAGAACACTTTACGCTTTTCTGAAAATACAACAGTGTAAAAAAATAGCTTCAGAGTGAGAAGATTAATTTGAATCTAAATGGTTTTATTTTTTTCTCTCCCCCCCTCATGATGTCTCTCTTAAATCCATGAAATCCATGACTAACATTACCAATATCAATCTGCGTTTGACATTCCATTTTCAACTTACTCAGTGCGTGTCATTAGAGAGGGTAAGGAGGACTCATGGAAAGCTGAAGACACAAGGCGTAGGATTGGGTTTCTAATATAATATTGAGGCAAAAATGTCGAAGAGAGTTCATGCACTTCTCCTATAATAAAATCACACTCTGTCATACTAAGGGAGTCAGAGGCCGGGCTAGACTATGAGCCTATGAGGAGACAGACTAGATAATCAGATGTATGTGTGAGTTTGAGTTCTGCTGAATTCAGGTCTGGTCTGAGGCAGGACAGTGTAAAGATGAGAGGCGGGGAGAAGGATGCAAACGCTACACCGGTAACATGCAACATAGAATACAGCTGGCAGAGAAAGAGAAGAGACACTCGCACTGCACTCTGGGTAGGAGGGAACCCATGTTTTTTTACTCACAGTAAATCACTACCAGAGATGGTTAAATAAAGTAGTGGTGTTTCCCACCGGCAGCAGGGGAAGGAAATAACATCAACAACATGTCAATGGTCATAAACACTTTGACAAAACAAACAACAACAGAAACTAAACAGAACTAACAGAAGACAAACATTCATTCTAGTAATGGAACTGTCATCTCTCTAAATGTGGCCCTCCTGTTGGTAATACAACAGAGACACAGAAACTAAAATAATCTACAATAGAACTGTCTCGTTTCAGGTACAGTAAATCTATTGGACCAATGCCTGATTCACACTATGGGGCCAACCCAAACCGTACAGTGCTGGCTCAGATATATATTTTCACATTGTCCATTCCAGCACGGTTGCAGAAACTGTGGCGGATGTGTAACCAGGCCAGCCCAGTACAGCTCAGCTTGCCTCCGTTTGGCCTTATAGTGATAATCAGACAATACAGGTCTCTGGTTCTCTCTACCTGACAAACTACCAGGCCTTTAGTCTGAATAAGTGAGATGACACAAAGGGAAAGCAGAGTGGAGATTGTGTGTTTGTTTGGGCGTAGGCTGCTTACTGTAATTGTTGCTGACCTTTCTAGATGTATGGAGACTGCAGGAGGTGGAACTATTTAACATGTTGGGACAAGGGCCCATGTAGGTCAGATAGTAATAAGGCCCTTAATGCTGTTAAATTCAGTCTATTCAGGAAGTAGACTGAAAATACGACTTAGTGTATATTATTTTCCTCAATGAGTTTACTTCCTGAATTGAAAAGAAATTGAGCCCAACCCTGGTAAACATTCTCTAATTCCCAGTCTGATCAAAAGCACAAGTTGAGAAAAAGGGTCATGTTCCAAGTCATCCCCCGCTGGCAGAAGTTTATGGTAGTATGCCTGGACCATTACGGTGTTCTGATTCTGTTTGACCAATAGGGTATGTGGTTGTCTGACCCCATGAACCCTGAGCAGAGGGACGCCATTGGTTCATTTATTATTCCACCTGACTGAGGTCAATACCTCTGCCCATATTACAGAGTCGCTATGGTGACCTGACAGCCTAGCCTCGTCTGCTCAGCTACTTCTGTCATCAAACTCACTCCATCATTAGCACACTGAAAACTCTCTCTCTCTCGGTCCCTTTCCGCCTCCAGACTTCAGTCCACCCTTCTAACTAGTTTTGTCATTATGATACATAACATGATCAGGTTACATGTTTTAGTCATGAAATTAAAAAATCAAACTAAATGTGCAGAATGTTGCTTGTACTTCTTTTGGATTTAATAAATAATATTATCATGCATTGATTTTGGATTATACCACAATGAAGGTTGAGGAATTGTGATCACAGTTATTACACTTTCAAATGGGACTCAAGGTCATCACTGGGACAATTTCCATTTCAAAGTGTATAATAGCAAAACAATATAGTTATAGCTGTAAAATGATATTCCTATGAGAAACAGTGAGGGATATGACATCATTCATATAGCACATCCTAATCCTAATTCAGCGACAGTGGGATGTGGGGGAGGGGTTGGGAGGAGAGGAGGGTCATAAGAGGGGTGAGTGATTGTGTTGTGGGCAGGGCGTGGGTGTACTCACGTCGTTTGCAGCCACACTTTTTGATCCGTTTGGGGTCTGTGATGTCATCGTGACAAGCTTTGCAGTAGAAAAATGCTCTGAGGGGAGAAAACAGCAGCATAGAAATGTATCATCTCAGTTTGCAACACACCTTGTGAGTTTGATCCATTTCACCAGGTTGACCTGGGAGTTGGCTTTTACCAGCTGGCTGTTACTTTTACCAATGAAACCTTTATTTTTAACAATATATTTAGAGAAGTTGAATGCCTAATCTCCTTTTAGCCACCAAGAGAATGAACACAGAAAACCCAGGTAAGGCTTTAAACAGACTTTTCCTGTGGCATTTTCTGTATTTTTCCGTGATGGTGGGATGATAGCCATTACCTCTTTACTTCTTTGGCATCACTGGCGATGAAGAACCCCAGAGTTCCTTCCTGCATCTTTACGTGGTTCCCCGGGTTGATGAGGATGCTGGGTAATGGGAGATAGATGACATCACACTCTTTAGAAGCTGTTATGGTCGTTAGAGTCACACTCACGCGCTAATCAAGAGGAATGGTACACACACATCATCAACCCTCTGGCTGGAGCTACAGTACAATGACCAGCGAGCTGGAGCAGCCTGATCGGATTGGTCAATGAAATCACAGCTTCTGCAGTCTCCAGTTGTTTAGTTTGGAGAGTAGTTATAATGGAAGTTTTGTAAACGCTCTACATGCCACTGTATGGAGGTGGTATAGTGGTATAGTGTGGTGGAAAAACACCTGGTTTCCATGTTTGGCCACCTTCTCTGAGGCTAATCACACAGATCGACAGAATGCACAACAGCATGAGTTGGTTGGTCAATTTGAATTATTTCTCTTTTTCACCATGGTTCTGGAGTGGATGTATGGGCAGAGGTAGGAGGAGTGAAGGGGGGGGTCAGAAATTATTTAAAATGTTGTTGTTATGGAGTGGTTGCAGCCTCAGCAGTCAGTTAGATACTGCTCCCTGGGTTATTACTGGACAGTGGAGTGTTACACTGCAGTTAGATACTGTTACCTGGGTTATTACTGGACTGTGAGTGTTACACTGCAGTTAGATACTGTTACCTGCGTTATTACTGGACAGTGGAGTGTTACACTGCAGTTAGATACTGTTACCTGGGTTATTACTGGACTGTGAGTGTTACACTGCAGTTAGATACTGTTACCAAGGTTATTACTGGACAGTGGAGTGTTACACTACAGTTAGATACTGTTACCTGGGTTATTACTGGACAGTGAATGTTACACTGCAGTTAGATAATGTTACCTGGGTTAGTAATGGACAGTGAGTGTTACACTACAGTTAGATACTGTTACCTGGGTTATTACTGGACAGTGAGTGTTACACTACAGTTAGATACTGTTACCTGGGTTAGTAATGGACAGTGGGTGTTACACTACAGTTAGATACTGTTACCTGGGTTAGTAATGGACAGTGAGTGTTACACTACAGTTAGATACTGTTACCTGGGTTATTACTGGACAGTGAGTGTTACACTACAGTTAGATACTGTTACATGGGTTATTACTGGACTGTGAGTGTTACACTGCAGTTAGATACTGTTACCAAGGTTATTACTGGACAGTGGAGTGTTACACTGCAGTTAGATACTGTTACCTGGGTTATTACTGGACAGTGAGTGTTACACTGCAGTTAGATACTGTTACCTGGGTTAGTAATGGACAGTGGAATGCTAGGGAATGAACAGCCTCTCGGACGAACACTACAGTTAGATACTGTTACCTGGGTTATTACTGGACAGTGAGTGTTACACTACAGTTAGATACTGTTACCTGGGTTATTACTGGACAGTGAGTGTTACACTACAGTTAGATACTGTTACATGGGTTAGTAATGGACAGTGGAATGCTAAGGAATGAACAGCCTCTCGGACTAACACTACAGAGGAATAGGAAATATCTGATAAAGGCTGAAATGTTGTTATATAGCGTATTATCATATTGATATAGTAACCTAGTATTGATATAGTAAACTAAGTGTTATAGTAACCTAGTATTGATATAGTAACCAAGTACTGCTATAGTAAACTAGTATTGCTATAGTAAACTAGTAGTGTTATAGTAAACTAGTATTGTCATAGTAACCCAGTACTGCTATAGAAATCTAGTATAGTACTGCTATAGTAAACTAGTAGTGTTTTAGTAAACTAGTATAGTACTGCTGTAGTAAACTAGTAGTGTTATAGTAAACTAGTATAGTACTGCTATAGTAGACTAGTAGTGTTATAGTAAACTAGTAGTGTTATAGTAAAATAGTATAGTATTGCAATAGAAAACGAGTAGTGTTATAGTAAACTAGTACTGCTATAGTAAAACAGTATTGTTATAGTAATCTATCATTGATATAGTGTCCTAGTACTGCTATATTAAACTAGTATTGCTATAGTAAACTTGTAAAGTATTGCTATAGTAAACTAAGTGTTATAGTAAACTAGTATTGCCATAGTGACCTAGTACTGCTATAGTAAACTAGTATTGCTATAGTAACCTAGTATAGTATTGCTATAGTAAACTAGTAGTGTTATAATAAACTAGCATAGTATTGCTATAGTAAACTAGTAGTGTTATAGTAAACTGGTATTGCCATAGTAACCTAGTACTGCTATAGTAAACTAGTATTGCTATAGTAAACTAGTATAGTATTGCTATATTAACCAAGTATTGCTATAGTAAACTAGTATTGCTATAGTAATCTAGTATAGTATTGCTATATTAACCTAAACTGGTATAGTATTGCTATAGTAAACTAGTAGTGTTATAGTAAACTAGTATTGCTATAGTAAACTATTACTGCTATAGTAAACTAGCACTGCTACAGTAAACTAGTATTGCTATAGTAAACTAGTATTGCTATAGTAACCTAGTATAGTATTGCTATATTAACCTAAACTGGTATAGTATTGCTATAGTAAACTAGTAGTGTTATAGTAAACTAGTATTGCTATAGTAAACTATTACTGCTATAGTAAACTAGTATTGCTATGGTAAACTAGTTATGCTATTGTAAACTAGTATTGTTATAGTAAACTAGTATTGTTATAGTAAACTAGTATTGCTATAGTAAACTAGTTTTGCTATAGTAATCCAGTACTGCTACATTAAACTAGTATTGTTATAGTAAACTAGTAGTGTTATAGTAAACTAGTATTGATATAGTAACCTAGTACTGCTATATTAAACTAGTATTGTTATAGTAAACTAGTAGTGTTATATATAATAAACTATTACTGCTATAGTAAACTGGTATTGCTATAGTAGCCTAGTATAGTATTGCTATATTAACCTAGTACTGCTATAGTAACCTAGTACTGCTATATTCAATTAGTATTGCTATAGTAAACTAGTAGTGTTATAGTAAACTAGTATTGCTATAGTAACCTAGTACTGCTATATTAAATTAGTATTGCTATAGTAAACTAGTAGTGTTATAGTAAACTAGTATTGCTATAGTAACCTAGTACTGCTATATTAAATTAGTATTGCTATAGTAAACTAGTAGTGTTATAGTAAACTAGTATTGCTATAGTAACCTAGTACTGCTATATTAAACTAGTATTGCTATAGTAAACTAGTTAAATATAGCATTATAGTAAACTATATATAGTAACCTAGTATAGCATTGCTATATTAACCTAGTACTGCCCTAGCCCTGCTATATTACATTAGTATTGCTATAGTAAACTAGTATTGCTATAGTAAACTAGTAGTGTTATAGTAAACTAGTGCTGCTATAGTAAACGAGTACTGTTACATTAACCTAGTATTGCTATAGTAACCTAGTATTGCTATAGTAACCTAGTATTGCTATAGTAACCTAGTACTGCTATAATAACCAAGTTTTGGTATAGTAAACTAGTATTGCTATAGTAAACTAGTTCTGCTATTGTAAACTAGTACTGCTATAGTAACCTAGTACTGCTATATTAAACTAGTATTGCTATAGTAATCTAGTAGTGTTATAGTAAACTAGTATTGCTATAGTAACCCAGTACTGCTACATTAAACTAGTATTGTTATAGTAAACTAGTAGTGGAATATATAATAAATGAATACTGCTATAGTAAACTAGTATTGCTATAGTAGCCTAGTATAGTATTGCTATATTAACCTAGTACTGCTATAGTAACCTAGTACTGCTATATTAAATTGGTATTGCTATAGTAAACTAGTAGTGTTATAGTAAACTAGTATTGCTATAGTAAACTAGTAGTGTTATAGTAAACTAGTATTGCTATAGTAAACTATTACTGCTATATTAACCTAGTATAGCTATAGTAAACTAGTAGTGTTATAGTAAACTAGTGTTGCTATAGTAACCTAGTACTGCTATATTAAACTAGTATTGCTATAGTAAACTAGTAGTGTTAAATGTAGTAAACGAGTACTGCTATAGTAAACTAGTATTGCTATAGTAACCTAGTATAGTATTGCTATGTTAACCGAGTACTGCTATAGTAAACCTATTCCTGCTATATTACATTAGTATTGCTATAGTAAACTAGTATTGCTATAGTAAACTAGTAGTGTTATAGAAAACTAGTGCTGCTATAGTAAACGAGTACTGTTACATTAACCTAGTATTGCTATAGTAACCTAGTATTGCTATAGTAACCTAGTATTGCTATAGTAACCTAGTATTGCTATAGTAACCTAGTACTGCTCTATTAACCAAGTATTGGTATAGTAAACTAGTATTACTATAGTAACCTAGTATTTCTATAGTAAACTAGCATTGTTATTGTAACATAGTATTGCTATAGTAACCTAGTATTGCTTTAGTAAACTAGTATTAATATAGTACCCTAGTATTGCTATAGTAAACTAGTAGTGGTATAGTAAACTAGTGCTGCTATAGTAAACAAGTACTGTTACATTAACCTAGTATTTCTATAGTAACCTAGTATTGCTATAGTAACCTAGTATTGCTATAGTAACTTAGTATTGCTATAGTAACCTAGTACTGCTCTATTAACAAAGTATTGGTATAGTAAACTAGTATTACTATAGTAACCTAGTATTTCTATAGTAAACTAGCATTGTTATTGTAACATAGTATTGCTATAGTAACCTAGTATTGCTTTTGTAAACTAGTATTGCTATAGTAACTTAGTATTGCTATAGTAACCTAGTACTGCTCTATTAACCAAGTATTGGTATAGTAAACTAGTATTACTATAGTAACATAGTATTTCTATAGTAAACTAGCATTGTTATTGTAACGTAGTATTGCTATAGTAACCTAGTATTGCTTTAGTAAACTAGTATTGATATAGTAACCTAGTATTGTTATAGTAAAATAATATTGCTACAGTACTGCTTTAGTGTATTTCAGCTAAGAAATGTGATATGCAATTTATTTTAACATTATCCATGTCCATTTTGATTAATTAGGGAGAAGTATTTAATTACCAAGTAGCTGAGGGAAAATGGCCATCTAATGTTATCTAATGGATAAGTGATATTCATATTCAAAATTCTCTCTAACCCTCTAATCCTCTAATCCTTACTGTATCCTCAAACATACGTTGAACAGTAAATATTGAAATATTGAAGATTTGAATGGTGTGTAGGGTGCCTGTACGGACTGGCTGTATCATTCCCCCTGAATTAGACTGAGACGAGAGTGGACGACACACACACACACGCCCAGCTCATTAATGGTTGCTTGTGGGTAGGAATCATCAATGATGGGAGTGCAGACTGAGAGACTGACAAACGGAACACACAGACCGACAGTCAGGGGACAACCCCCCTGGTCTCCGAGCCCAGACGAAATACTAACACTTACTTACTAACTTAACTAATACTTTACAAATAGTTTACTTTTATGAATACTTTACTTTACCAATACTTTACTTTCTGTTTACTTTGGCTTTACTTTCAATCCCTTTACTGTACTAAGGCTTTATTATACTTTCCTAAGGCATTAGTATACTTTACCAAGGATTTCATTTCCCAATCCTGTGTTTACTTATGCTCAACTCTGACTTACTAATACCTGGTTGTACTTTATTTACCCTTTAATTTACTACTACTTTATTTTACTTGACCAACTCTTTAGTTAACTGATCATTTACTGCATTTGGGACGGCAGGTAGCCTAGTGATGAGAGCGTTGGGCCAGTAACCGAAAGGTTGCTAGATCGAATCTGACAAGTTAAAAATCTGTCGTTCTACCCCTGAACAAGGCAGTTAACCCACTGTTCCTAGGCTGTCGTTGTAAATAATAATTTGTTCTTAACTGACTTGGCTATTTAAATTTAAAAAGAAAAATTTACGTTTTTAGTTTGTTGTACAAAACTGACACATTTGAGAAGACTTGTCTACACAAACAAGATGTGTAAAAGTGCATGCAGGCTCAGAAAATAGCTGAGAGCAGATGAAAACTATAGACTAATTTGCAAATGATACAAATCTTTCCTCTGGGCTCTATGAACAACATATTTAAACAATAAGGGGGTGATTGGATCAATTATAAAGCTGTAATCAATAGCGACAGCAAAACAACATGATATTTTGCTAAACTTAAGTTTAGAGTTGCACTATTGAGCTTTACATCAGATTGAACGGCCCCAAGAGTAGAAAACAGGCTTCACGTTTCACATGCTGTTTAGAGAAAATAAAAAAATAACTAAGCCACTACAAAAAAACACATTGCTGCCCAAATCTGAGATTTCACATAATTTACCAATTTCAGATCTAATAACAAAGAAACATAACAAAATGTAATTTTCTCCCAATTATGCATAGAGGCCCAAATTGTATCAAAACCTCATATTGTGAGCAACAAGGTAAGCATCACACATCCCATGTGATGGAGTGTTATAGCATGCCGTTAGCAAACAGCGTGAGTAGGACACTTGTAAAACACACAAGCCACCGCAGTACAGATAAAGAGACAGGTACGTAGATGCAGACTGTTGCAGTAACTTCTGTGCAGTTGGATTGTTTCGTAAACACCAAACTGACAGGAAGTGACCTCACTTGATAACATCTACTTGGAGACGCACAGGTATGGGGGAACAAGGTGAATGAGACACACACTACATAAGCGTACGCACACGCACACACACACACCAACGTATACATACACACATATACTCTCACACACACAGGACAGATTATTCACACACGCGCACACACACCAACTTATACGTACACCCATATACTCTCACACACAGGAAAGATTATTCACACACGCACACACACACACACCAACATATACATACACACATATACTCTCACACACACAGGACAGATTATTCACACACGCACACACACACACACCAACATATACATACACACATATACTCTCACACACACAGGAAAGATTATTCACACACGCACACACACACACAAACCAACTTATACATACACACATATACTCTCACACACACAGGACAGATTATTCACACACGCACACAAACCAACTTATACATACACACATATACTCTCACACACACAGGACACATTATTCACACACGGACACACACACAACAGTAAGAAAGGGATGAAATACAAGTATGAAGCAGCACCCATGGAAAACGTGGACTAAAATTGAGCAATTCCATTGGATAAATGTTAAATTATCCAAAGTTAACGGACCCATGCCTTGACTAAGATATGACATGACATAACAAAATGCTGTTGGTATCATCAATAAAACAGGAGTTTTGCTGCAATGACATATAATCAATCCATCGATTTCATAACATTACCAAAATGTGCAACAAATCAAAAATAATCTTATCCATCAATAAACCCTTCTGGGGTTCAGATATCAGCAATGTGTCTCTTGACTGATATGTGAGAGGAAACTATCAAAAACGATACAAATATGAAGTAGTGTTTTGATGATGAACATAACACTAAAACAAAGAAACACTGTGAAAAAAATACAAATACACACAATTACGACTAACTGAAAACACTGAAAAACAACTGGAGTGAGCAAGAAATTAAGCAGAACGACTGACAACGCGAGAGACGGAAAGAAACTCAAAACAGGAGGTAGAAATGGAGGAAAGGGTGTTAGCCTGGGCACATCGACAACGTCACAGACAAATCAACAAGTAAACAAACGAGTCAAATTCAACTATCCTCTCTCTGCCTGCAAAGAAGTTAGTGCATTAGGCACAAGGAAGACAATTAAAAATAGAGTGAGAAATTGGCCCATTTTCAGATAGGGTTTGGGAAAGTATCCTTAGGAACCTAAACCCATAGTCAGCAGCTCTATAGTGGTGGAGTGGGGTGGAAGTTTGGAGGGAAAGATAAGGAAGAGGGCATACCGCTTTCTGCTTCTGAAAACAACAAGAAAACAACCCCAAATCAAACAGTTGTTATTAACATAAAAGGAGAGATGAAAAATGATATTATGAGTCTGAGTGGACAAAACATTAGGAACACCTTCATTATATTGCCCTCAGGACAGCCTCAATTCAGTGTGGGACTCTGTTGGAACATTTGGGGTGGGTTTGATTTGGTAGGGGATCTGTGTATGTTTTGCCCTCTACCTATTCTGTCTGTGTTATTTGTATAATAATTTTAAAAAATGTTGAAAAAAAATAATAGTCTCATTTCGTCAAAGCATGGACTCTACAAGGTGTCAAAAACATTCCACAGGGATGCTGGCTCATATTGACTCCAATGCATCACACTGTTCTGTGAACTTAGATGGATGTCCTTTGGGTGGTGAACCATTCTTGATAAACACGGGAAACTGTTAAGTGTGAAAAACCCAGCAGCGCTGCAGTTCTTGACACACTCAAACCGGTGTGCATGGCACCTACTCCCATACCCCGTTCGAAGGAACTTTTGTCTTGCCCATTCACCCTCTGAATGGCACGCACACAATCCATGTCTCAAGGCTTAAAAATCCTTCTTTAACCTGCAGCCTCCCCTTCATCTACACTGATTGAAGTGGATTTAACAAGTGACATCAATAAGGGATCATAGCTTTTATCTGGACTCTGAGACTCTGGCACTGAGAATGGTTTTACTATCAGAGAGATATGCAGTTTGATGGCACTGAGAATGGTTTTACTATCAGAGAGATATGCAGTTTAGATGACACTGAGAATGGTGGCACTATCAGAGAGATATGCAGTTTAGATGGCACTGAGAATGGTTTTACTATCAGAGAGATGCAGTTTAAATGGCACTGAGAATGGTTTTACTATCAGAGAGATATGCAGTTTAGATGGCACTGAGAATGGTGGCACTATCAGAGAGATATGCAGTTTAGATGGCACTGAGAATGGTTTTACTATCAGAGAGATATGCAGTTTGATGGCACTGAGAATGGTTTTACTATCAGAGAGATGCAGTTTAGATGGCACTGAGAATGGTTTTACTATCAGAGAGATATGCAGTTTAGATGGCACTGAGAATGGTGGCACTATCAGAGAGATATGCAGTTTAGATGGCACTGAGAATGGTTTTACTATCAGAGAGATATGCAGTTTGATGGCACTGAGAATGGTTTTACCATCAGAGAGATATGCAGTTTAGATGGCACTGAGAATGGTTTTACTATCAGAGAGATGCAGTTTGATGGCACTGAGAATGGTTTTACTATCAGAGAGATATGCAGTTTAGATGGCACTGAGAATGGTTTTACCATCAGAGAGATATGCAGTTTAGATGGCACTGAGAATGGTTTTACTATCAGAGAGATGCAGTTTGATGGCACTGAGAATGGTTTTACTATCAGAGAGATATGCAGTTTAGATGGCAATGAGAATGGTTTTACTATCAGAGAGATATGCAGTTTAGATGGCACTGAGAATGGTTTTACTATCAGAGAGATATGCAGATTAGATGGCACTGAGAATGACATGAGCAAAAGAAAAGCATACCATGTCTAGGTGCAAACACGCAACAAAAACACTGAGCAAAAGTTTAAAAATACAAGTTTAAAATATGACATTATTAAAAGGTGGTTAGACATTACTTTGTCTGGACTATTTATCGTGATTTCATTATGTAGTAAAAACTCCACAACTCAACTCTACTATAAATGCATTATTTTCAGTTGAATGTTGTCAGTGTAAAATAAAAGGTCCACAGTGCTGGTGGTGTTGGGGTGGGTGGGATTTGGTAATGTATGGTTAGTGACTACTTCATGTTTATAGTTAGCAAGTTCATAGTAATATAAATGGCATTAATGGTTAGCATGGCTCAACACAGAGACAACTATTTACAGATAAATCTTGAACAACATCCTAGATTTTGAAACAGTTCAGGGATATTATAGACATAGGCCCAGTAGTCCTGTACAACACAGACAGAAACACAGAGACACTAACCTGCTCTCTCCCAGCTCCGACTTGTTCTCGATGGCGATAAGCAACAGCTTCAGCTTCACGTAGCACAGCCTGACACACACACACAGAGGATTGTAAGGGAATGCTATGTCTCCTTTAGGCTATATATAACTACCATTTTAACATTACCAATACTATCAATTTAAAATGTAGATTTTATTATTTATTTAATATATTCATGTACTATTAATGTTGGTACCATCTAATGTTCAGTAGTTGTAGCAGTACAAGGGACAGAGCAGCAGTAGTACACAGCAACATGTAGCAGAGAGAGTTACCCGTACTGTACCGGGCAGAGGACCGTGTTGTCTCATACTTACTCGCAGACTGCTGGGAAGGAGAGCCCCACAAAGGCACTGGACAGATACTCTGTGTACATCTCATTAGCTACCCCTTCTAAATAGTACTTCTGCCATGTGTCCTCTTCAATCTGAGAAGCAACAAGTAGAAAATACATATGTATAAATACATATATAAATACATATACAGATGAAAAATGTGCATAGTACCTTAAGCCCTTTATAAACCCTTCTTAAGGCCTTTATAAACCCTTCTTAACCTCTCTAGGGTAGGGGGCAGCATTCGGAATCTTGGATGAAAAGCATGCCCAAATTAAACCACCTGCTGCTCGGGCCAAAATATATTATATGCATATAACTGGTAGATTTGGATAGAAAACACTCTAAAGTTTCCAAAACTGTTTAAATAGTGTCTGTGAGTATAACAGAACTGATTTGGCAGGCGAACACCTGATAAGGATGTATTTTGTTTTTGTAGTTTTCTATTCAATGCCATTACAGTATCCATTGACTTAGGACTCAATTTGCAGTTCCTATGCCTTCCACTAGATGTAAACAGTCTTTAGAAATTGTTTCAGGCTTGTATTCTGATAAATGAGGGAATAAGACCAGTCTGAATGAGTGGACCCTTACGTGTCACAGAGCTTTTTCATGCGCAATCCCGAGAGAGTGCATTTCTTGTTTACCTTTTATATTGACAACGTTATTGTCCGGTTGAAATATTATATATAATGTAGGCTAAAAACAACCTGAGGATTGAATATAAACATCGTTTGACATGTTTCTATGAACTTTACGGATACAATTTGGATTTTTTTTGTCTACCTGTTTTGACTGCGTTTGAGCCTGCGGATTGCTGAAGAAAACACGCAAACAAAACTGAGGTTTTTGGATATAAAGAGACTTTATCGAACAAAAGGAACATTTATTGAGTAAATGAATGTCTTCTGAGTGCCACCATATGAAGATCATCAAAGGTAAGGGATTCATTGTATCTCTATTTCTGAATTTTGTAACACTTCTGCATGGCTGGTTAGTGTTTGTAATAATTTGTCAACTGGGCTATGTTCTGGGCTAGGTATTTTCTGGGCTAGGTATGCTTTCGCCGAAAATCATTTTATAAATCTGACATCGTGGTTGGATTAACAAGAAGTTAATCTTTAAACCTATGTTTTGTTTTTTGAATTTGGCGCTCTGCAGTCTCACTGGATGTTGGCCAGATGGGACGCTAGCGTCCCACATAACCTAGAGAGGTTAAGGCCTTTATAAACCCTTCTTAAAACTAAAAACAAAAAGAGAGGCTAGGGGGCAGTATCCTGAATTTCCGCCTGACTGACGTGCCGAAAGTAAACTGCCTGTTACTCAGGCCCAGAAGCCAGGATATGCAAAAATTGGTAGCATTGGATAGAAAAAACTGTTTCTAAAACTGTTAAAATAATGTCTATAATAGAATTAACAGAATTGATATAACAGAATTGATATGGCAGGCTCTTATTATGGAAACCTATTGCATTAAAGTATGTTCGTCACCCAAATTGCAATTCCTATGGCTTCCACTAGATGTCAACAGTCTTTATTCAAGGTTTCAGGCTTCTTTTTTGAAAAACAAAGTATTTGGAGTTTTTGTTAGGCGAGCGTCTTTCGGCGCGTTTACAAATTTTCCTTTTCTATTGAACATAGTACTTTCTGTGTGAAATATTATAGTTTATTTACATTTTAGACTACCTGACGATCAAATAGAAACGTTGTTTGACTTGTTTGGACATGTTGAACGAATGGATTACTGAAATCAATAGCGCAAACTAAACAGACTTTTTGGGATATAAAGAAGAATTTTATCAAACAAAACGACCATTCATGTTGTAGCTGGGTGTCACGCCTTGGTCATAGTATTTTCTGTTTTCGTTATATATTTGGTCAGGCCAGGGTGTGACATGGGTTTAAAATGTTGTGTTTCGAATTGGGGTTTTGTAGGCATTGGGATTGCGGCTGAGTAGGGGTGTAGCATAGGTTTGGCTGCCTGAGGCGATTCTCAATCAGAGTCAGGTGATTCTCGTTGTCTCTGATTGGGAACCATATTTAGGTAGCCGGGGTTTCACTGTGTATTTCGTGGGTGATTGTTCCTGTCTCAGTGTAGTTGTTCACCAGACAGGCTGTATTAGGTTTTCACGTTCCGTTTTTTGTTTTTGTATTTGTATAGTTATTTCATGTATTCGCGATCCTTCATTAAATAACATGAGTAACCACCACGCTGCATTTTGGTCAGACTCTCCTTCAACAAACAAACGTCGTTACACTGGGACCCTTGGGATTGCAAACAGAGGAAGATCTTCAAAGGTAAGTGATTTATTTAATCACTATTTGTGATTTTGTGAAGCCTGTGCTGGTTGAAAAATATGTCAATGTGGGGGCGCTGTCCTCAGATAATCACATGGTATGCTTTCGCCGTAAAGCCTTTTTGAAATATGACAACACAGTTGGATTAACAAGAAGTGATGCTTTTAAATGATATAATACACTTGTATGTTTATGAATGTTTAATATTACAAATATTTATTTGAAATCGCACCCTCCAATTTCACCGGATGTTTTCAGCTTCTATCCCGCTAGTGGGACACCTAGCCCAAAGATGAATTTTTAGGCCTTTATAAACCCTTCTTAAGGCCTTCATAAACCCTTCTTAAGCCCTTTATAAACCCTTCTTAAGGCCTTTATAAGCTCCTCTGGGTTTCCTCCCAGTCCCATCCTCATTAGAAGTCTCACAGCGATGGAGGAGACCGTTCGATGAACCACAGACACACTCAGATCCGGACCCATTATAAAACATTACCCATCTCTCTATCATAACTCCACCGCTCCTGACAGCTATAGAGTCTTTAATATGGGACTCAGAACACAGTTCGTCCATAACTAACACACTGGGTTAAAAGAAATTGGTCAGGCATCTTTAGGGGAACACACATGACTGTAAGTCGCTTTGGATAAAAGCGTCTGCTAAATGGCATATATTATTATTATTATTATTACTAACCGAACACTAAACCTTGTAATTTGATCCTGCGGAGATGGCATCTATTATTGTGTGTTTATGTGGCACCCTATTCCCTATATAGAGCTATGGGCCATGGTCAAAAGTAATGCACTAAGTAGGCAATAGGGTGCCAAATACGCACCCTCTGTAATGACCCAGTAAGAGCTGTGCTGAAAAATATCTGTCAGACATCTCTTCACCTCGTTAGCAGGCCTCACAATAATATGTCAAGTGCAACCCAACATGCACTATAAGCATTATGTTTATAACATTCTGTTTATAGCAGCCTTTCTTAAACTATGGGTAGCGACCCATAGTGGAGTACATTTATAATGATTTCATTAACTACTGGAATTGATTTTGTCCAAGTGCAACTGCACTCTCTGTTCAGTGCGCGCTCTGCTTAGCAGCTACGTAGAGACTCAGTTTGGCAGCAGCGCGAGTGGGTGGAAGATGCCAGTGTGCTTCAAGGTTAACAAGATCTTTTTTCGGCAGTTTTCTCGAAGATCACTACGACCCACACGCTGCACTGCTGAACAACCAGATGATGCTCTGTCAGCCACTGGCTTGTAATTCCCATTCGCCATCACTCACTGCTGTCATCGAATGGATTCAAACTAGCCTCAAGTTCTGACTGAGTTCCATTGTCATGAAACTCAAATACAGCGATGAGTTTCTCTCGCTTGGTTTAATACAAACTTTGAGAAACAACGAGGAGATCCCACAATGTGTTTTGTGCAGGGAAGTGCTTAGTAATGAGTCTTAAAAAAACAAATGAAAACGGCAGGCCCTGACCAAACATTCACAACATGACGGTAAAACCAAGGAGTTCTTTCAGAACAGGGTAGAATGCTTCAGGAAACAGTGCTTCGACAGTGGAAAGTAAGTTACCTATCAAGGCATTTTAGTCATTTTATAACAGGTGATGATGATAAGCAGCAATAAGGGAGTAACTTGTACCATCTCTCATAGCATTCGATGTGAATTTCTCTTTCAAACAATCCCCTTGTATACAGCCAATAGCTAACATTAGACAATGCAAGCTATCTAGCTACTGATTGTGCAACCCTAAGTAACAGTACAGATGAACATGGAAAAAAACTATTTGCTGTTAAAATACAAGCAGTCATTTTAATTCTGAACTGGAACACACTGATTGACGCAATATGCTTTTTGAAGCTGAGAAACTCAGTGAGAAAGCAGAAGATATTCTGATCCAGTTTGGTACCACATATGCGAGTCAGGCTCCTCAACTGTCAAAAACTGAGCCCAGAATTGACATGCTTGTTTAAAACTTCAACCAGTCACACACCTCTCATTAGGACTGTGTGTGTGTGTTTTCTAGACTACATTTTATTTTTTATTTTTTCACCTTTATTTAACCAGGTAGGCAAGTTGAGAACAAGTTCTCATTTACAATTGCGACCTGGCCATCTGTGTGATGTGATCAATCAGTTTATTCCAGTTCAGAATAAAAATGATTTATTGGATTTTAACAGCAACAGTTTCAACCACGACAGATATATGAGTGTTTTTAATGGGGAAAAATAAACATTAATAGATATTTATATGGGTATTTCATGTAATTGTTATTTGTCTATATTGCATTTGTTAATGGGCATAATGGCAATGAAATGTACCGATATTTAAGTATAAACATGTTTTCATAAGCTTGGGTCCCAGGAAAACACAGAATTTCTAATTTGGGTCCCAGGCTGAAAAAGTTTAAGAACCCCTGGTTTATAGCATTCTGTTTATCCTCTCTCCTCTCTGCACAGACCATACAAACGCTCCACACCGCGTGGCCGCGGCCACCCTAATCTGGTGGTCCCAGCGCGCACGACCCACGTGGAGTTCCAGGTCTCCGGTAGCCTCTGGAACTGCCGATCTGCGGCCAACAAGGCAGAGTTCATCTCAGCCTATGCCTCCCTCCAGTCCCTCGACTTCTTGGCACTGACGGAAACATGGATCACCACAGACAACACTGCTACTCCTACTGCTCTCTCTTCGTCCGCCCACGTGTTCTCGCACACCCCGAGAGCTTCTGGTCAGCGGGGTGGTGGCACCGGGATCCTCATCTCTCCCAAGTGGTCATTCTCTCTTTCTCCCCTCACCCATCTGTCTATCGCCTCCTTTGAATTCCATGCTGTCACAGTTACCAGCCCTTTCAAGCTTAACATCCTTATCATTTATCGCCCTCCAGGTTCCCTCGGAGAGTTCATCAATGAGCTTGATACCTTGATAAGCTCCTTTCCTGAGGACGGCTCACCTCTCACAGTGCTGGGCGACTTTAACCTCCCCACGACTACCTTTGACTCATTCCTCTCTGCCTCCTTCTTTCCACTCCTCTCCTCTTTTGACCTCACCCTCTCACCTTCCCCCCCTACTCACAAGGCAGGCAATACGCTCGACCTCATCTTTACTAGATGCTGTTCTTCCACTAACCTCATTGCAACTCCCCTCCAAGTCTCCGACCACTACCTTGTATCCTTTTCCCTCTCGCTCTCATCTAACACCTCCCACACGGCCCCTACTCGGATGGTATCGCGCCGTCCCAACCTTCGCTCTCTCTCCCCGCTACTCTCTCCTCTTCCATCCTATCATCTCTTCCCTCTGCTCATACCTTCTCCAACCTATCTCCTGATTCTGCCTCCTCAACCCTCCTCTCCTCCCTTTCTGCATCCTTTGACTCTCTATGTCCTCTATCCTCCAGGCCGGCGCGGTCCTCCCCTCCCGCCCCGTGGCTCGACGACTCATTGCGAGCTCACAGAACAGGGCTCCGGGCAGCTGAGCGGAAATGGAGGAAAACTCGCCTCCCTGCGGACCTGGCATCCTTTCACTCCCTCCTCTCTACATTTTCCTCCTCTGTCTCTGCTGCTAAAGCCATTTTCTACCACTCTAAATTCCAAGCATCTGCCTCTAACCCTAGGAAGCTCTTTGCCACCTTCTCCTCACTCCTGAATCCTCCTCCCCTCCCCCTCCTCCCTCTCTGCAGATGACTTCGTCAACCATTTTGAAAAGAAGGTCGACGACATCCGATCCTCGTTTGCTAAGTCAAACGGCACCGCTGGTTCTGCTCACACTGCCCTACCCTGTGCTCTGACCTCTTTCTCCCTCTCTCTCCAGATGAAATCTCGCGTCTTGTGACGGCCGGCCGCCCAACAACCTGCCCGCTTGACCCTATCCCCTCCTCTCTTCTCCAGACCATTTCCGGAGACCTTCTCCCCTACCTCACCTCGCTCATCAACTCATCCCTGACCGCTGGCTACGTCCCTTCCGTCCTCAAGAGAGCGAGAGTTGCACCCCTTCTGAAAAAACCTACACTCAATCCCTCCGATGTCAACAACTACAGACCAGTATCCCTTCTTTCTTTTCTCTCCAAAACTCTTGAACGTGCCGTCATTGGCCAGCTCTCCCGCTATCTCTCTCTGAATGACCTTCTTGATCCAAATCAGTCAGGTTTCAAGACTACTCATTCAACTGAGACTGCTCTTCTCTGTATCACGGAGGCGCTCCGCACTGCTAAAGCTAACTCTCTCTCCTCTGCTCTCATCCTTCTAGACCTATCGACTGCCTTCGATACTGTGAACCATCAGATCCTCCTCTCCACCCTCTCCGAGTTGGGCATCTCCGGCGCAGCCCACGCTTGGATTGCGTCCTACCTGACAGGTCGCTCCTACCAGGTGGCGTGGCGAGAATCTGTCTCCTCACCACGCGCTCTCACCACTGGTGTCCCCCAGGGCTCTGTTCTAGGCCCTCTCCTATTCTCGCTATACACCAAGTCACTTGGCTCTGTCATAACCTCACATGGTCTCTCCTATCATTGCTATGCAGACGACACACAATTAATCTTCTCCTTTCCCCCTTCTGATGACCAGGTGGCGAATCGCATCTCTGCATGTCTGGCAGACATATCAGTGTGGATGACGGATCACCACCTCAAGCTGAACCTCGGCAAGACGGAGCTGCTCTTCCTCCCGGGAAGGACTGCCCGTTCCATGATCTCGCCATCACGGTTGACAACTCCATTGTGTCCTCCTCCCAGAGCGCTAAGAACCTTGGCGTGATCCTGGACAACACCCTGTCGTTCTCAACTAACATCAAGGCGGTGGCCCGTTCCTGTAGGTTCATGCTCTACAACATCCGCAGAGTACGGCCCTGCCTCACACAGGAAGCGGCGCAGGTCCTAATCCAGGCACTTGTCATCTCCCGTCTGGACTACTGCAACTCGCTGTTGGCTGGGCTCCCTGCCTGTGCCATTAAACCCCTACAACTCATCCAGAACGCCGCAGCCCGTCTGGTGTTCAACCTTCCCAAGTTCTCTCACGTCACCCCGCTCCTCCGCTCTCTCCACTGGCTTCCAGTTGAAGCTCGCATCTGCTACAAGACCATGGTGCTTGCCTACGGAGCTGTGAGGGGAACAGCACCTCAGTACCTCCAGGCTCTGATCAGGCCCTACACCCAAACAAGGGCACTGCGTTCATCCACCTCTGGCCTGCTCGCCTCCCTACCACTGAGGAAGTACAGTTCCCGCTCAGCCCAGTCAAAACTGTTCGCTGCTCTGGCCCCCAATGGTGGAACAAACTCCCTCACGACGCCAGGACAGCGGAGTCAATCACCACCTTCCGGAGACACCTGAAACCCCACCTCTTTAAGGAATACCTAGGATAGGATAAGTATTTCTTCTCACCCCCCTTTAAGATTTAGATGCACTATTGTAAGTGACTATTCTACTGGATGTCATAAGGTGAATGCACCAATTTGTAAGTCGCTCTGGATAAGAGCGTCTGCTAAATGACTTAAATGTAATGTTAAATGTTAAGACTCTAGGGGCAGTATTTCATTTTTGGATAAAAAGACGTGCCCGTTTTAAGCGCAATATTTTGTCACGAAAAGATGCTCGACTATGCATGGAATTGATAGCTTTGGAAAGAAAACACTCTGACGTTTCCAGAACTGCAAAGATTTTCACTGTGAGTGCCCTAGAACACAAGCTTTAGGCAAAACCAAGATGTTACTGCAACCAGGAAATGAACAGGATTTCTGAAGCTACGTTTTGCCTTGTCTCCTTATATGGCTGTGAATGCCCCAGGAATGAGCCTACCCTTTCTATCGTTTCCCCAAGGGGTCTGCAGCATTGTGACGTATTTGCAGGCATATCATTGGAAGATTGACCATAAGAGACTACATTTGCCAAGTGTCCGCACGGTGTCCTGCGTGGAAATTGGTGCGCAAAACTCAGCTGCTGGTATTTTTCCATGGGATTCTGAGAAAAACCATGCTTCCACGAACGACATATCAATGAAGAGATATTTGACAAAACACCTTGAGGATTGATTCAAACAACGTTTGCCATTGTTTCGGTCGATATTATGGAGTTAATTCGGAAAAAAGTTTGACGTGTAGGTGACTGAATTTTCGTTTCGTTTCGGTAGCCACATGTGTAGTAACAAAACGGAGCGATTTGTCCTACACAAAGAATCTTTCAGGAAAAACTGGACATCTGCTATGTAACTGAGAGTCTCCTCATTGAAACATCTGAAGTTCTTCAAAGGTAAATTATTTTATTTGATTGCTTTGCTGGTTTTTGTGAATATGTTGCGTGCTAAATGCTACGCTAAATGCTAAGCTAGCTATCAACACTCTTACACAAATTATTGATTTTCTATGGTTCAAAAGCATATTTTGAAAATCTGAGATGACAGTGTTGTTAAGAAAATGCTAAGCTTGAGAACAGGCATATTTATTTCATTTTCAGAAATCGTTTACGTTGCGTTATGGTAATGAGCTTGAGCACGATCCCGGATCCGGGATGGGGAGTTCGAGCCTTCTGTTTATAGCCTTCTGTTTATAGCCTTCTGTTTATAGCCTTCTGTTTATAGCCTTCTGTTTATAGGCTTCTGTTTATAGCCTTCTGTTTATAGCCTTCTGTTTATAGCCTTCTGTTTATAGCCTTCTGTTTATAGCCTTCTGTTTATAGCATTCTGTTTATAGCCTTCTGTTTATAGCCTTTTGTTTATAGCATTCTGTTTATAGCCTTCTGTTTATAGCATTCTGTTTATAGCCTTCTGTTTATAGCATTCTGTTTATAGCATTCTGCTTATAGCTTTCTGTTTATAGCATTCTGTTTATAGCCTTCTGTTTATAGCCTTCTGTTTATAGCATTCTGTTTATAGCATTCTGTTTATAGCCTTCTGTTTATAGCATTCTGTTTATAGCCTTCTGATTATAGCATTCTGTTTATAGCATTCTGTTTATAGCCTTCTGTTTATAGCATTCTGTTTATAGCCTTCTGTTTATAGCCTTCTGTTTATAGACTTCTGATTATAGCCTTCTGTTTATAGCATTCTGTTTATAGCCTTCTGTTTATAGCATTCTGTTTATAGACTTCTGTTTATAGCCTTCTGTTTATAGCATTCTGTTTATAGACTTCTGATTATAGCCTTCTGTTTATAGCCTTCTGTTTATAGCATTATGTCTCAAGTTGCATATGTTTATGGAGGTCTCTCTAAGACATGCTGACAGAATCAGAACAACTATTTTAATTAGGCCATTCAAAATGGATCCTAATATAATTTACTACAGTTTCATGTTCTTCGGTCATTCATTTTGACATTGACTTTCGGTTGCCAAAGATGTGTATAAACTTTTCCATGTATATTCATTCTGCTATAAAACAACGTATGGTTTGAATTGAACTTTTTTGTGGAAAAACGACAGTGAAAAGAAGGGGCCTACTGACTTGGTCCCAGTATATCAGGTACAAGGTGCCTCACCAGACTTGGCCTAGCATTAGTTCTGACTGACTAGGGCTCAATAGCTTCACAACTCACCAAATAATGGTAGGAGTAATAATACTGTGTCTTAGTTTCCTCTTCTCATGAGCAGTGATTCCTCCCTTCTTTGTCAGATGTTCTGTTTACCTTTATTTTCTGTGTTTTGTGTTTAGTTAGTATGGTCAGGGCGTGAGTTGGGTGGGCAGTCTATGTTTGTTTGTCTAGGTTTTGGGAATTTCTATGCATTTCTAGTATGGTTCTCAATCAGAGGCAGGTGTCATTAGTTGTCTTGATTGAGAATCATACTAGGTGGCCTGGGTTTCACTGTGTGTTTGTGGGTGATTGTTTCCTGTCTCTGTGTGTGCACCAGATAGGACTGTAATTTGAGTTTCACATTTCTTGTTTTGTTAGTTTGTTCATGTGTACCTGAAAGCATTAAAAAGTACCATGGAAAATTACCACGCCCGTATTGGTCCTCTGATCCGTTTCGCCTCTCCTCTTATACAGAATCACCCACCACAATCGGACCAAGCGGCGTGGTAAAGGACAGCGACGACAGCAGCAGCAGCATCAACAACAGAGGCCACCATCACAGGACTCCTGGACATGGGAGCAGATACTGAACGGAGAGGGACCCTGGGCACGGGCTGGGGAAAATCGCAGCCCCAAAGCAGAGCTGGAGGCAGCGAAAGCTGATCGGCGGCAATATGAGGAGCCAGCACGGCAGTGCGACAGGTACGAGAGGCAGCCCCAAATTTTTTTTTTGGGGGGCACACGAGGTGTGGTACTAAGCCAGGTAGCAGACCTGAGCTCACTGTGCTTATTATGAGCAGCGCATTACTGGTCAGGCACCGTGTTATGCGGTTGAACGGTGTCGCCAAGCCCGGTGCGCTATAGGGCAGCCCCGAGAGTGCCATGCGAGTGTGGGCATTGAGCCAGGGCGTATGGTGCCTTCAGCGGGTCTGGTCGCCGGTACGCAGTCTTGGTCCAGGTTATCCTGCGCCGGCTCTGCGTGCTGTGTCTCCGGGCGCTGGGAGGGTGCAGTGCGTCCTCTGCCTGCGCTCCGGTACCGGGCAACTGTGGGAGTGGAGCCTAGGGAGAGGTGCGTGTAGTAAGCACTAGATCTCCCGTGCTTACCCACAGCCCGGTTCAACCTGTGCCTGCACTCTTGAGGGTCCGGGCTCAGTTGTCCAGCCTGGGGAAGTGGTGCCAAGGTTGCGCACCAGAGCTCCAGTGCTCCCCACAGCCCGGTCTTTCAGGCTCCTCCTAACACCAAGCCTCCTGAAAGTCTCCCCAGCCTGGTAGTTCCTGTGGCAGCCCCACGCACCAGGCTGTCTCTCAGTCTCCTCCCTGCAGGTGCTCCCGCCTGTCCGGCGCCGCTGAGCGTTCCGCCTGTCCGGCGCCGCTGCCGGAGCCTCCCGCCTGTCCGGCGCCGCTGCCGGAGCCTCCCGCCTGTCCGGCGCCGCTGCCGGAGCCTCCCGCCTGTCCGGAGCCTCCCGCCTGTCCGGCGCCACTGCCGGAGCCTCCCGCCTGTCCGGCGCCACTGCCGGAGCCTCCCGCCTGTCCGGGCGCCGCAGCCTCCCGCCTGTCCGGCGCCGCTGCTGAGCGTCCCGCCTGTCCGGCGCCGCTGCCTCCTGTAGCAGCTCCACGCACCAGGCTGTCTCTCTGTCTCCTCTCTGCAGGTGCTCCCGCCTGTTCGGCGCCGCTGCCGGAGCCTCCCGCCTGTCCGGCGCGCGCTGCCGGGAGCCTCCCGCCTGTCCGGCGCCGCTGCCGGAGCCTCCCGCCTGTCCGGCGCCGCTGCCGGAGCCTCCCGCCTGTCCGGAGCCTCCCGCCTGTCCGGAGCCTCCCGCCTGTCCGGCGCCGCTGCCGGAGCCTCCCGCCTGTCCGGCGCTGCTGCCGGAGCCTCCCGCCTGTCCGGCGCTGCTGCCGGAGCGTCCCGCCTGTCCGGCGCCGCTGCTGGAGCGTCCCGCCTGTCCGGCGCTGCTGCCGGACGCTGCCGGAGCGTCCCGCCTGTCCGGCGCCGCTGCTGGAGCGTCCCGCCTGTCTGGCGCCGCTGCCGGAGCGTCCCGCCTGTCAGGCGCCGCTGCCGGAGCGTCCCCTCCTGTCCGGCGCCGCTGCCGGAGCCTCCCGCCTGTCCGGCGCCGCTGCCGGAGCGTCCCCGCCTGTCTGGCGCCGCTGCCGGAGCCCCTCAGCCCAGAGGCGCCAGAGCCCCTCAGCCCAGAGGTGCCAGAGCCCCTGTCCCTCTGTCCAGAGCCCCTGTCCCTCTGTCCAGAGCCCCTGTCCCTCTGTCCAGAGCCCCTGCCCCCTCTGTCCAGAGCTTCTGCCCCTCGGTCCCGAGCTGCCCCTCTGTCCAGTGGGGTCATTGAGAGGGGTTGCCATGGTTCCTGTGGGCACAGAACCAGATGGTATGAACATCTTGGGCCTGGTTCTCTTTGCCATGGTGTTCGGTGTGGCACTGAGGAAGCTGGGAGAAGAGGGGAGGAGCTCATACGCTTCTTCAACGCTTTCAATGAAGCCACCATGGTGCTGGTGTCCTGGATCATGTGGTACGTCCCGTTCGGCATCATGTTCCTGGTGGGAAGTAAGATAGTGGAGATGGAGGATGTGGTTCTGTTAATAAGGCGGACAAAGACTCGTGAAGTGGGGTCCGCGTCCCGCGCCAGAACCGCCACCGCGGACAGACGCCCACCCAGACCCTCCCCTATAGGTCAAGGTTTTCGGAGTCCGCACCTTTGGGGGGTACTGTCACGTTCTGACCTTTATTTTCTGTGTTTTGTGTTTAGTTAGTATGGTCAGGGCGTGAGTTGGGTGGGCAGTCTATGTTTGTTTGTCTAGGTTTTGGGAATTTCTATGTTTCGGCCTAGTATGGTTCTCAATCAGAGGCAGGTGTCATTAGTTGTCTCTGATTGAGAATCATACTTAGGTGGCCTCACTGTGTGTTTGTGGGTGATTGTTTCCTGTCTCTGTGTGTGCACCAGATAGGACTGTAATTTGAGTTTCACATTTCTTGTTTTGTTAGTTTGTTCATGTGTACCTGAAAGCATTAAAAAGTACCATGGAAAATTACCACGCCGCGTATTGGTCCTCTGATCCGTTTCGCCTCTCCTCTTCGGAAGAAGAGGAGGAAACTCGTTACAGTTCTAGACTTGTGTAGTAGACATGCTACATTATATCCACATCCACTGAGCTGCCATGGACGATGACGGATGAGTTTCCTGAAAGCTTTGCAGATGTCACAGATGATGAGAGCCTGGCTCAATGTTTTAAATCCCTCTATGCCTTTTCATTCACAGCTTAGATAACCAACTATGGTTTGGCGTCAATGTTCCATCTATCCATCTATTTATATGTCTTACTCTATGTTTTCAGGATGGGAATATGGCCAGCAGATGTCTCTTCTCCATCCAGACCTCATCAGCCCACCCATTATAAACTCCTCCATCAGCTTTATGACATGAAGACCAGCTCTTTCAAAGCAGAGTGTCAAGAATCCTACAGAAACATAGGATAAACCAGACTGACTAAAAGACCATTCTGGCTGAAAAGACTCCCTCAGAGATGTTTCACTCAGCAGACCGGAGCTCAGTACTCCTGTGGAATCACATATCTATCCCATAATGAGTAATGGGAAAGTAACCTGTTTCATAGTCCCGCTGAAGGAATGTTTCCATGATAAATGTATCGAGAAGAGATTGTTTCAACGTTTCATCAATGAAAGAACACATTGTGAAAAGGTTGTGGTAATGTTAGTTACCCTACTGACATTGTGTCAACGTTAACTCAATTAAAGAGAACAGGTTATCTCTGTGAAAGAGATCATTGTGTAAAGGTTGTGTTAATGTTGTGTCAATGTTACCTCGATGAAGGACCTCATGGAGAAGAGGTTGGCCAGCATGGTGGAGAGGCCCTGGGCCAGACAGCTCTGAGCTATGAAGCCAGCCTTCAGCTCTGCTAGACAGATAGCATCATCCCCCTCCTTCCAGTTCCAGCTAGGAATGTTGAGCAGGTGAGCCTACACACACACACACACACACACACACACACACACACACACACACACACACACACACACACACACACACACACACACACACACACACACACACACACACACACACACACACACACACACACACACACACACACACACACACACGTGTTTGAACCATGGTTATTATTATGTGCATCGTTGCAGATAGAGTAGGAGTGATGTGCTGACCCACCTTGTTATGGTATTGTAACATCTGAGTGATAATTCGTATCTTGGGGGAATAGTTCTTGATAGAGATGACCCTACAAATCCAAAACATTTTTAACATATACAGCATACACAGTCCTTTCTCCAGATTTTCATCATCATCATCATCATTATTACCTCATGATGTTGGAGGCGTCTTCAGCATCGGGATCTGGACAGTACTTATTAGCCAGAATCAGACAGGCGTCTGCTGACTCAATCTATACAGGGAACGATGACGGGTTACAGATAGAGAATACACAGCAGAAACCCTCTCACCTTCAAATATTACAGCGTTTCAACCCTGGATTGATCTTCCTCAGGTCAAATATTACAACGTTTCAACCCTGGATTGATCTTCCTCAGGTCAAATATTACAACGTTTCAACCCCAGACTCATCTTCCTCAGGTCAAATATTACAACGTTTCAACCCTGGATTCATCTTCCTCAGGTCAAATATTACAACGTTTCAACCCTGGATTGATCTTCCTCAGGTCAAATATTACAACGTTTCAACCCCAGACTCATCTTCCTCAGGTCAAATATTACAACGTTTCAACCCCAGATTCATCTTCCTCAGGTCAAATATTACAACGTTTCAACCCTGGATTCATCTTCCTCAGGTCAAATATTACAACGTTTCAACCCCAGATTCATCTTCCTCAGGTCAAATATTACAACGTTTCAACCCTGGATTCATCTTCCTCAGGTCAAATATTACAACGTTTCAACCCTGGATTCATCTTCCTCAGGTCAAATATTACAACGTTTCAACCCTGGATTCATCTTCCTCAGGTCAAATATTACAACGTTTCAACCCTGGATTCATCTTCCTCAGGTCAAATATTACAACGTTTCAACCCCAGATTCATCTTCCTCAGGTCAAATATTACAACGTTTCAACCCTGGATTCATCTTCCTCAGGTCAAATATTACAACGTTTCAACCCTGGATTCATCTTTCTTCAGGTCAAATATTACAACGTTTCAACCCCAGACTCATCTTCCTCAGGTCAAATATTACAACGTTTCAACCTTGGATTCATCTTCCTCAGGTCAAATATTACAACGTTTCAACCCTGGATTGATCTTCCTCAGGTCAAATATTACAACGTTTCAACCCTGGATTCATCTTCCTCAGGTCAAATATTACAACGTTTCAACCCAGGATTCATCTTCCTCCGGTCAAATATTACAACGTTTCAACCCCAGATTGATCTTCCTCAGGTCAAATATTACAACGTTTAAACCCTGGATTCATCTTCCTCAGGTCAAATATTACAACGTTTCAACCCAGGATTCATCTTCCTCAGGTCAAATATTACAACGTTTCAACCCCAGATTGATCTTCCTCAGGTCAAATATTACAACGTTTCAACCCCAGATTGATCTTCCTCAGGTCAAATATTACAACGTTTCAACCCCAGATTGATCTTCCTCAGGTCAAATATTACAACGTTTCAACCCTGGATTGATCTTCCTCAGGTCAAATATTACAACGTTTCAACCCCAGACTCATCTTCCTCAGGTCAAATATTACAACGTTTCAACCCTGGATTCATCTTCCTCAGGTCAAATATTACAACGTTTCAACCCTGGATTGATCTTCCTCAGGTCAAATATTACAACGTTTCAACCCCAGACTCATCTTCCTCAGGTCAAATATTACAACGTTTCAACCCTGGATTGATCTTCCTCAGGTCAAATATTACAACGTTTCAACCCCAGACTCATCTTCCTCAGGTCAAATATTACAACGTTTCAACCCCAGATTCATCTTCCTCAGGTCAAATATTACAACGTTTCAACCCTGGATTGATCTTCCTCAGGTCAAATATTACAACGTTTCAACCCCAGATTCATCTTCCTCAGGTCAAATATTACAACGTTTCAACCCCAGATTCATCTTCCTCAGGTCAAATATTACAACGTTTCAACCCCTGGATTCATCTTCCTCAGGTCAAATATTACAACGTTTCAACCCCAGATTCATCTTCCTCAGGTCAAATATTACAACGTTTCAACCCTGGATTCATCTTCCTCAGGTCAAATATTACAACGTTTCAACCCTGGATTCATCTTCCTCAGGTCAAATATTACAACGTTTCAACCCTGGATTCATCTTCTTCAGGTCAAATATTCAACATTGACGTATTCAACGTTTCAACCCTGGATTCATCTTCTTCAGGTCAAATATTACAACGTTTCAACCCCAGATTCATCTTCCTCAGGTCAAATATTACAACGTTTCAACCTGGATTGATCTTCCTCAGGTCAAATATTACAACGTTTCAACCCTGGATTGATCTTCCTCAGGTCAAATATTACAACGTTTCAACCCAGGATTCATCTTCCTCAGGTCAAATATTACAAAGTTTCAACCCCAGATTGATCTTCCTCAGGTCAAATATTACAACGTTTCAACCCTGGATTCATCTTCCTCAGGTCAAATATTACAACGTTTCAACCCAGGATTCATCTTCCTCAGGTCAAATATTACAACGTTTCAACCCCAGATTGATCTTCCTCAGGTCAAATATTACAACGTTTCAACCCCAGATTGATCTTCCTCAGGTCAAATATTACAACGTTTCAACCCTGGATTGATCTTCCTCAGGTCAAATATTACAACGTTTCAACCCAGGATTCATCTTCCTCCGGTCAAATATTACAACGTTTCAACCCCAGATTGATCTTCCTCAGGTCAAATATTACAACGTTTAAACCCTGGATTCATCTTCCTCAGGTCAAATATTACAACGTTTCAACCCAGGATTCATCTTCCTCAGGTCAAATATTACAACGTTTCAACCCCAGATTGATCTTCCTCAGGTCAAATATAAAAAAAAATTATGCAATGTAGCTGACACAACAGATCAGAACATTCAGCTTAAAATGTTAATCAAATATTAGGCTATTTTTTCACATTGTAAGCGCAGCAATGCGTACATGATAGTAGTCTATAATCGCGGATGTTCCATTAGCAGAAAACATCATTATTAAAAGTGACCTCAAATGAAATGATGCATGTAATGCTTTTATTATAAAGCTACATTTTTATGGTGAAAATGATCTTCCCCAAACTTGAATCTCATGTACTGTTTATGTCTGCCAGTTAGGCTCTACAGCCCTTGTAATGTGGATTCATGTGCTTCATTTTAAGAAGTTATTTGGCCACTTTAGTTATGATACAAGCCTTATATAAACATATAGGCCTATGGACTAGGCTACATGAGGTGTGCGACTATGATTCAAACAAGTAGCAAAAAAAAGGCATTGTTTCTTTTGCTGGGCATCATTCACAAGTGATAATATAGAATACCCAAATGATGGGCTAATATTGTCACCCATCAGACTATTCTTGATTTAATCGTGTCTTTACATATACTAAATAATATATGTGAGATTAGTTTTGATTTAGAATGGACCATTATCATGCACCTGTATGGAAACGGGGGCAGTGGGAAAAAATACATGTCATCTATGCACTTAAATAGTGAATGGAGGACGCTTTTCCCCGTGTGGTTTGTCATGCCAGCCATGTAGACTATACTCCTGCTGTAAAGGTAAACAATGTGCTTAATATTAGGAAAGTTGAGGAATAAATATAGTAGGCATAGCCTATAGAAAGCTGTTGGATCCTCTTTTTAATGGAGGAAATCACTGTTTTCTCACGCAATTGCATAACCTATTAAAATGTTGCTCAACATGAGCTCATGGTTCTCATGAACTGTTTGATTTAGATGTTCTATTATATTTGCATTGATTAGAGGGACAATAGAGTGCCAAGTACCAGGCAGTTACCACGTTTAGTAGGCTACTAATGACCAGCATCTGAGCTTGGAGAAGCCTAGTTACCGTGACTAAACGGCCATGTGGAATTTGACCGCAGTCATAACTTGTGACCGCCGTTGTGGCGGTAATACGGTAACCGTAACAGCCATAGATTCAACCCCAGATTGACCTTCCTCAGGTCATAGCAAAGATCCAATTTGGATCGAAACGTTGTCACTCTTACACGGTGGTATGAGGAGTGTTGGCCTTTTTCCCTGTTGTGTTTTTCATGCACAGCCTTTCACCCTGTATCTACATAATAGTGGAATATGATGCACAACAGCAGTACATGCTAGTACAGTACCTTCACTCTGGCCAGATCGTGAGGGTTGAGAACAGAACCCTGGTAGAACTCTACCTGGGTAAAGTGGCGTTTGAACAAGGCTTCCAGCTCAAGATTAGGGGAAATACTACAGGAACACACAGGGGGGGGCAGAGAGAGAGAGAGAGAGGGGAGAGAGAGAGAGAGGGGGGAGAGAGAGAGGGGAGAGAGAGGAGAGAGAGAGCGGGGGAGGCAGAGTTAGGACACAAATACAAGTTGCAATTTGAAGTTTACTCATGAGAGAAAGAACCATTTCCTATGCTTTAAGTTGACATAATCTTGTGTTTAATTACGCTGTGTAATGGTTCAAAGTGAGGTAGTGAAAACATTCACTTACTTATGGAGAAAAACAATTTCTACATTGACATCATCCCTGTCCTTGTGTAGGAAGTCTTTGAGGAAGTTGGAGACACTTTCGAGTGTAATATGACCACAAACCACAATGTGCCTGGAGAAGGGGGGGAGAAATCAATTTGAGCGAGGCAACATAAATCACAACCAACACTGGCACGCCTCGAAAAGATCAAACATCATTCAAAGCACTCACAACTCTAATTCCCAATAAAAACTATTTTGTGTCAGACAAATGTCTTTTGAAAACTGGCCATGACTTTTAGTGTTTTTTTTTCTTCAGTAAAAGTCATCCCCACAAAAGTGAACACTGTATTTAATTTGTATTTTTTTAGGGTTGAGGGTAAATCTGACATGTGAAATGAAAACCCTGAGCTTTTAACCACTTTAAAGTGACCTCAAATATAATCACACAGTACACTTTCTGGTTTTAATTGTCATCAGTTCTCAATAAGGAAACCGTCCCCTTGTGCCAAACCGACCCTCTGAGAGCCGAATACATGTTGACAAAGACATGTACATCAATATGCGCACGTGTTCATACATGGCATTACTAAAAGCCTTCTAAAGTGATTTCTTGGTCTGGGGCTGACAGGACCTCTAAACAGGCCTTGTTGACGTGTGGATGGCAGGATACTGTGTTTCAGTGGACTTGAGTTCTATGTTAGACAGAGAGCACTGCTGAATTCAGGAGGAGGATAGATTCGGACAGATAGGGGATTGCTGGGGTCGTGACCTTGTTAGTCCCATGGTTCCACTCTGGGCTTCAGTGTCAGACGGTGATGATTCACTCCAGAGAGAAGATCTCAAATAGAGAGGGTTCCACAGTAACACTCAAAGGAGCTGCACTCATACCGGAGTAGATTTGAGTCAGTTGGGAAAGAGATGCTGCTCCTATTCTCTCATATATATTATTTTATTTAACCTTTATTTAACTAGGCAAGTCCGTTAAGAAAAAATTATTCTTTACAATGACGGCCTACATCGGCCAAACCCGGACGATGCTGGGCCAATTGTGCGCCGCCCTATGGGACTCGGTTGTGATACAGCCTGGATTCTAACCAGGGTGTCTGTAGTGACGATTCTAGCACTGAGATACAGTACTTTAGACCGCTGTTCTCCTCGGGAGCCCCTATCAAGCTTGTTCAGGTGACTCAAAATATGATTGTATTTCTGTTGTCCAGCTCAAAGCAGAGATAATTGCAAGCTGCCCAGGGGTGGGTTTCCTAAAGCCTTCAGAGCGGAGTCGTTCCACCAATCAGCTGCATTTTAAGATGTGTAACTTGGTGAATTAAAACTTTGGATTTCACCAAATCTGTACATTCTGTCATTAAGAGCACATGTTCAACTTAATAAAACATGTGTTATCCCATCTCAATAGGTCATAGAAATGACTACAGTACGTGCCTGTTAAGTGCCAAATAAAGTAACAGGGTTGAAAACGTCATCTTAAATCAACCATAAACCCCTGTGTGACAAGCTTGTTGTGTGAAACAGGGAGGGGCCATTGGACGCAAGTTTCATATTAACACGGCTAGCCTGTCTATGGGTCACAGTGTGGTTTCCACCACAAAACACCAGAAAATGGCCAAACAGAGTAGAACCAGCTCAAGTGCTTTTACACTATGATTTGTTAATTACATGTTCAATATTTCTTAAAAATATATATATTTAACAATTAAAACAAGAGTTCAGTTCACTTAACAGGGTTGACCTTGAGGGACATTTATTTTTTCCTTAAAATTAAATCACATTAAATAGATGATAATTTTCAGAAATGATAGTCATGTCAAAAAAATAACTATGGCTTTGCAATGGTGGTGAAAACTTTGATAAATGTTGGGTTGAAGCGGCTAAAATCGTCCTCAAAGTCACAGAGGGTGCACAGAGGGGGCACAGAGGGTGCACAGAGGGTGCACAGAGGGTGCACAGAGGGTGCACAGAGGGGGCACAGAGGGTGCACAGAGGGTGCACAGAGGGGGCACAGAGGGTGCACAGAGGGTGCACAGAGGGGGCACAGAGGGTGCACAGAGGGTGCACAGAGGGTGCACAGAGGGGGCACAGAGGGTGCACAGAGGGTGCACAGAGGGGCACAGAGGGTGCACAGAGGGGCACAGAGGGTGCACAGAGGGTGCACAGAGGGTGCACAGAGGGGGCACAGAGGGTCACAGAGGGTGCACAGAGGGTGCACAGAGGGTGCACAGAGGGTGCACAGAGGGTGCACAGAGGGGGCACAGAGGGGGCACAGAGGGTGCACAGAGGGTGCACAGAGGGTGCACAGAGGGGGCACAGAGGGGGCACAGATGTCAAAATGCTGAATCTTGCACTTTAGCAAGTCTTTATTTATATTACAAATCTGATTTCTTGAATTCTCAACGTGGTCTATATTAAAGGGCACTTCATTGAATAGAAAAGGCTTTTAAAATTATATATTGGTGCCCAATTTAAACTAAAAATATCAAAGGGACAAAAAGGCACTATTTTTCGTGGAACGACCCAGCTAAAGTATTAGGTTGAAACTCTACATAATTAATCTAATCCGGATGATTAAAGACAGTTTTAATCATTCATCTTATGGTCTCATATGTACTTGTAGGCAAAACTAACTCAACGTCATCAAGCCAGCATTCGAAGGCAAACCGCAAATAAAGAGAAGCCCAAACATACTCTCGTTGACTCCAGCCTCTAGTCATCCAGGGGATTACATTGGACACAGAGACGGGTCAGCCAATCTAATTGCCCTACAAAGACCTGTAAGACAATGTGTGTAATGGCTATGGCTCTACATGCTAAAGAGATGTGGAGCAGTTAGTAGCCAAATACACAGACAGCCTGACTCACTGAAGAGCTGTAGTTTGGTCTGTTCACTTTACAAGACCTAACTCAATCTGTTCTAACCAGAGATTGGAACCATTTTTTTTTGTTCAGTTCCACTGTTCCGAACAGCAAAATAAAGTTCTGAACCGGTTTGAACCCAAAACAGTAACGGTTCATATTTTTCCTTTCTGTACCTTTCTAACCCTCTAAAATCTGTATTTTTTTATTTAAAAAAAATACTTCACCAATCAGTGCTGGAGCGGGCAAGCTGAAGCTGTTAACATGCATTGGACGTGAGTTGCGAGAGAGGTTGGAAGAGGACGCTTGGCTTGAAGAGTATTATCTGAATTAGGCCCACAGAACTCTACCTACAGAGGAGTGGCTTCTATGAAGGAAGTTTGAACTTCCGGGAGTTGGCTTAATGAGCTAGCTAGATAACAAGCTTGTGTGTGCAGATCGGCACCAGAATTTAAATAAAAACACATCTTTCCTTTTTGTAGTTCATAAATCCAATGTGAAATGTGATTACTATAGTATCCTTAACTAGCATTGAAATAGATAACCCATTCTTCTCTAATTCAAAATCTCTCTCCTTAATTTCTGAATCCCACTTCTAATGTCAGTAGACTACAGAAGCCAATGCTTCGAATCGGGAGGGCCAGGTAGCCTACACATGAACACACACTCACAAAGATTTTCAGCTGGCAGGCAGACACTGGAATACATTTTTGAGTGATATAGTGAGAGCTTTGCATTGGCTTTGCATGCCCCGGAACGTATATTAACGTTATTATCCAGTTTCCATTCATTTTAAAATAATGGTTCTGTTCCGGAACAGTATAGATCACTTTTGTTCTTGGTTCTGATTCTGTTCCTCAATACATTTTGGTTCTGTTCCAACCAGTTCCAACTCCTGGTTCTACCACACTCTGATCCAAGCCCATGTTCTCATACTGGGAGAAGATGAGACCATTAGATCATACATTAACTCCCGTTGTATATGAGGACTCAACTGTAACAGAGTGTGAGTGAATATGTGTGAATATGAATGGTAAATACATCTGTATCAGTTGGTGATGAAGTCCAGTCCAGATGATTGTGACCAAGTGCCATTGAAGCACATTAAGGAGCAGACTGAGGTGGACAAAGGTCAGAGAGTAGACAATCTGGTGGACATAACATGATGAAAACACATGGCATGGTAGCCATTGAACAAAATATCTTTACAGATCTGCCCATCATCACTTTAAGCATTTAAAAGAGCAGTGATGATTGCATGGTGGGCCCTGGCCTGGCAATCCAGTGATGGAATGAGGCTGCAAAGCTCTGTCTGGTGATATCAGATGATGAGTAGAGGTCCCCCCTCTCTCTCTCTCTCCTACTCCCAATGTCCAGATGTCATCTTCAGAGGCTGAATAAATGGGATTTGTGCAGCGTAGTGTCTGGCTTTTTTGTGCCTTTGCATTAAGAGAACACCCACACACACAGGCGTGGGCACACACACAGGCGTGGGCACACACACACAGGCGTGGGCACACACACACAGGCGTGGGCACACACACACAGGCGTGGGCACACACACACAGGCGTGGGCACACACACACAGGCGTGGGCACACACACACAGGCGTGGGCACACACACACAGGCGTGGGCACACACACAGCTCATCTCAGACATTTCTTCTCCATGAATATATTAGTTATCAGTGGAACTTGACAGATTTTTTTAAGCGGAACAATTGTTGGGAGTATAAACGATTAAGTTGATTTCATTAAAGGACAGACAGACCACTGATGATTACCCCTATTGGTGTACCAGGGCTAGCATTCAAGACCACACCACAGTATCCAAGTCAAGGAAGGTATTTAGCTTCATATTTAAAGGAGTGGTACGGATACATAATTCAACAATTAGATGTTTTTTTTATTGTCATACACCAGCTAGGCAAAGTGATATGTGTTGTTTTACAGGGTCAGCCATATAAGTAAGTCCCACAAGCAAATTAGGGTAAAGTGTCTTGCTCAAGGACAGACAGATTTTTCCCCTTGACAGTTCTGTTATTCAAACCAGCATCCTTTCGGTTACTGGCCCAACGCTCTAACCGCTAGGCTACCTGACGGAAAAAATACAACTTCCTTTAAGCGTATTCAACCCTGGACTCCTCAATGAAACATCACACTGAAAAAACTCAAGTTGGGTGTACAATCACGGTGGCACAAGAACATAAATGAGAAAATATTACACACAAATACCAAGCGCCGGAATAAAAGGTGCACATCATCACACCAAAATGCACAAGGGAAGTCTGAGAACGTCCATTACAGACCATGCAGGATATCAACATAACAAACCATATCATCAGGAACACATGAAATACTTCACCACAGCAAAGACAGCTCAAACACCAGCAGAGGTCACACCATTACTATCACTCTGATCCTTAGGCTGATACTGTAAGACGCAGAAGGAAAGGCAACAAGACACCATCTTTTTGTGTTTTCCACTCAACTGTGGCCTATTTTGTTTCAACTAATGGAACGTGGTGTAGCATAAAAAACACCATTTGCCACAGAAACAAGATATATTTTGATGCTATCTAACCTGAATACTGGAGAGCGTATATACTGTATAGTGTAATGTTATTCATGAAGGTAACGACATGTTCAGTGTCACATTAATTGGGATATTTATATATGTTAATACATATATACATATACACTAGAGGGAGCCTGCTGTACATATTATATAATATGTGTGACAGGGATGAGAGTCTCCAAGTCTCCACATCACAGGCTGCTGGCCCTCACAGGCCCTCATAGAACACATTCAGAGCACTGCAGGGTTCAGCCAGGGTTTAGGCCAGTTTCCACACCAGCCCCTCTGTTTCAGTGGGGACTAACGGAAACCACAGAGCCGTTATGAAAATCACAGAGCCCTAATGAGAACCACAAGGTGGGTGCAGCTTTAGCTTTTTCCTTGCTCAAAAAGTGTACTCTCGAGAGGAAACCATTATGACAAATGTGTTTGTATATGTGTCATGATCTATAGTATACATATCCAATATGAACACATGCATACAGTATTTAACATAATAACACACAGATCCTGATGCCTCTATGATTGGCTGGCTGAAGTGAGGGCCTGATTACTACCGTACATTAAAGCCAGAGAGAAGGAGAAGTGGAGGGGGAGAAAGAGAGAAAAATAGAGGAGAGGGGAAAGAGAGAGAGACATGAAGAGAGAAGGCAAGACATGGTGAAAGGGGGAAAGAGGGAGTGTGTGTGAAAGTGTGTGTGAAAGGGGGAGTGAGGGAGAGGGGGAGTCTGCAGTTTTGACAAACCCTTCTCTCATTACCCCGTCAGTGAATGGAGACGCAGGGCGCCAGACAAACATAACATCTCATCAATCGTGTCTCACTGACGTGGAAACAGCTTCAAACAAAGACTGGTTTCTAATAGCTCTCTCTCTACTGTGGAATGTCAGTATGCATGGTTCACTGACAGCCCTGCGTGACCATGCAGAGAGGGGGGAAGGGGGTAGGAAGAGAGAGAGAGAGAGATGAAGGGGGAGAATGAAGAGAAAGAGGGAGAAAAAGAAAGACAGAAGGGAAAATGGTAAGATAGAAAATATAATGAAGGTGAAATAGAGAAAGAGATGCAGGAAGTCTCTCTATCCTGCTGAGCTAAACTAGGAGGAGCAGTGAGGTTAGTCTGTGTCTAACTATGAGGAGCAGTGAAGTTAGTCTGTGTCTAACTATGAGGAGCAGTGAGGTTAGTCTGTGTCTAACTATGAGGAGCAGTGAGGTTAGTCTGTGTCTAACTATGAGGAGCAGTGAGGTTAGTCTGTGTCTAACTATGAGGAGCAGTGAGGTTAGTCTGTGTCTAACTATGAGGTTAGTCTGTGTCTAACTATGAGGAGCAGCGAGGTTAGTCTGTGTCTAACTATGAGGTTAGTCTGTGTCTAACTATGAGGTTAGTCTGTGTCTAACTATGAGGTTAGTCTGTGTCTAACTATGAGGAGCAGTGAGGTTAGTCTGTGTCTAACTATGAGGAGCAGTGAGGTTAGTATGTGTCTAACTATGAGGTTAGTCTGTGTCTAACTATGAGGAGCAGTGAGGTTAGTCTGTGTTTAACTATGAGGAGCAGTGAGGTTAGTCTGTGTCTAACTATGAGGAGCAGTGAGGTTAGTCTGTGTCTAACTATGAGGAGCAGTGAGGTTAGTCTGTGTCTAACTATGAGGAGCAGTGAGGTTAGTCTGTGTCTAACTATGAGGAGCAGTGAGGTTAGTCTGTGTCTAACTATGAGGCTAGTTAGTCCATGTGCTGTGATGAGCTGTTGAGCCAGTGAAGATTGAGCCACAGAACCAGGGATTCAGCCACAATACACACACTGTACACACACACACAACACACTGTGTTCTGAACGTCCACACACACACACAAAAACACCACAACCTCTGGCCAACACAACTACTGCCACACAAACCAAACGACAGGACACCAAAAACCAAGCGGGCAAAGCAAGCCAAGAGCAATCGCGAGCCTCCAATGAGAGCGAGGCATCCAGCATTCAGGGTGTAGGAGCTGACTGAAGATCAGGGCCAGAGTCATGTCGAGCAGAGGTGATGCGGCTGGCGGTGACAAGACAGGAAGTTTAGCTTTTTGTACAGTTTGCCATGGGAACCATGAAACGTGAAAAAGCCAACGGAGGGGAGCTCAGGTCACAGAGATCATGCAGATAAATTATGCAAATAAATACAAATAAAAAGCATGTCTCATGCGGAGTAACTCAAGCAAAATGAAAGCAAGAAAAGAATATCCTGTAATGTCATTGAGATTGATGATGCTTCTAAAAGAATATCCTGTAATGTCATTGAGATTGATGATGCTTCTAAAAGAATATCCTGTAATGTCATTGAGATTGATGATGCTTCTAAAATAATATCCTGTAATGTCATTGAGATTGATGATGCTTCTAAAAGAATATCCTGTAATGTCATTGAGATTGATGATGCTTCTAAAAGAATATCCTGTAATGTCATTGAGATTGATGATGCTTCTAAAATAATATCCTGTAATGTCATTGAGATTGATGATGCTTCTAAAAGAATATCCTGTAATGTCATTGAGATTGATGATGCTTCTAAAATAATATCCTGTAATGTCATTGAGATTGATGATGCTTCTAAAATAATATCCTGTAATGTCATTGAGATTGATGATGCTTCTAAAATAATATCCTGTAATGTCATTGAGATTGATGATGCTTCTAAAAGAATATCCTGTAATGTCATTGAGATTGATGATGCTTCTAAAAGAATATCCTGTAATGTCATTGAGATTGATGATGCTTCTAAAATAATATCCTGTAATGTCATTGAGATTGATGATGCTTCTAAAATAATATCCTGTAATGTCATTGAGATTGATGATGCTTCTAAAAGAATATCCTGTAATGTCATTGAGATTGATGATGCTTCTAAAAGACCACCAATAATAATGCAGTTGAGGATTATATTTTTTTCTATTTTCTTGTGAAGCAGAAAGGTGTATTTTTTTTTACAGCAGATAGTAGGGGTTTCATGACTAATTATTTTACAATGATGTATCATCATGATCCTGATTCGTCCTTATAGTGAGAGCACAATTGGAGGAATGTCATTGGACGGTTTGAGAATTAAGAGGTCGGACAACACATATTAATACCATAGGTCTACAATGTAGTCATGAAAGCTCTAGTTTGAATTCATTAAGATGCAGCACATAGGATGTTTCAAAGTAAAAAATTAAAAACAAAAGCACAAGGATGGACTTCAGGTGAGCACTGAGTGAGCGACAGACAGAGAGAGAGAGAGAGAGAGATTAGATAAGAGAGACAGGGACAGAAAGAGAGAAAATTGAGAGTAAAGTGACATGGACATGTGTCCTTATGGCCAAGGTCTCCAGTCACGCAGTGTGACTACAGTAATGGAAATTTGGTGAATCAACCCCCCATACCATTCTAAACCTGAGGGGGGTGCACTCGAGTCACACAAACACACCTTGTCTGGATTTGGACTTACTTTCTGCCTCGTGTTGAGTTATAACTCCCTCCGTATTTCTTCCGATTAAGGATGAGAGCAGCAATTTCTGGCACGTAGCGAGCAAACATGGCCTACATGCATGAAACAGAAAAAAGAAAAGGGCATGCAGAAAGGGTTCTACCTCGTACAAGGAAAGACAGCAGAACCTTCCGGAAAATACTTACTTTCTCCCATTAACCGCACTATAGGAACCACCATATTTCTTGCGGTTTCCTATTAACTCTATGATTTCAGGGACGTAGCTGGCAAACATGGCCTAAGGAGAAGATAGGAGACACAAGAAGAGACTAAAGAAGACACTAGGCCATAGAGGGGGTGGAGGGGGAGCCGTCTAGCGGGCGCTTAAATCCAAACAGAGTTCTGGGTGGAGACAAAAATAGTTCTTAAGATATCAGATATCAAATAAATGTGCAAATGCTGAAAAACTGGGGGGTTGTTAGTGTCCAGAAGTTTCTCTTGTAGTTCTCACTCAGCATTGACACTTTAAAGAAGAGAACAAACTTAGAGATGTGTTGCCCAATCAATGTTTAAAAAAAATAATTTTGGGATAAAATCAAAAGAAAATATTTTTATTAAGAAAACCCCAGTTTTTAAGGGTCAAGGGTTTTGGGAAGAAAATATAAAAAGTGTAAATATCGCCACAGCTGACCAACAACGGTCGATCTGAAATAGCATCCGAAATATCTGAAAGTGGCAAAGAGAAGAGGGGGGAAAAAAACCTATGTGCCATGTTTTGTCCAACAAACACCAATGATGTGGCAGGTTGATTTGAGCAGGCCGGCCTGATGGTCCACAGCTGCAAAACACATTAAGACTCATTTGGAGGGCAGTGGGAATGAGCTGGATGCATTTGGCAAAGTGTTGCAGCCTGCTGTCCTGAAGTACAGTACTTCTCTTTTCCTGCCTATGTCAATGTCAATATCAATATCATGCTAGCACTGTTTACTTATTTTTGATGACTGTTTAGCGGTTGAGCGCTTTGCTAGCAATTTAGCTACCCAGTATCTGTTTAGCTATTTGCAAATACGTTGAGCGGTTTGCTTACTATTTAGCTATTCACAAACCGTTGATCCATTTGCTAACTGAATAGCTTTTCAAACCTTTGAGCCGTTTGCTAACTGTATAGCTATTCAAACCTTTGAGCCGTTTGCTAACTATATCTATTCAAACCTTTGAGCCGTTTGCTAACTATATCTATTCAAACCTTTGTGTCGTTTGCTAACTATATCTATTCAAACCTTTGAGCCGTTTGCTAACTATATCTATTCAAACATTTGAGCTGTTTGCTAACTATATCTATTCAAACCTTTGAGCCGTTTGCTAGCTATTCAAAGCTTTGAGCTGTTTTCTAACTGTATAGCTATTCAAACTTTGAGCCATTTGCTAACTGTATAGATACCCACTAACTGTTGAGCTGTTTGCTATCTGTATAGATACCCACTAACTGTTGAGATGTTTGCTAACAGTTGAGCTATCCATTAACTGTTGAGCTGTTTGCTAACCATTTAGCTATCCACTAACTGTTGAGATGTTTGCTAACCATTTAGCTATTCTCTAACTCTTGAGCTGTTTGCTAACCATTTAGTTATCCACTAACTGTTGAGATGTTTGCTAACCGTTTAGCTATCCACTCACTGTTGAGCTGTTTGCTAACCGTTTAGCTATCCATTAATTGTTGAGCTGTTTGCTAACCGTTTAGCTATCCATTAATTGTTGAGCTGTTTGCTAACCGTATAGAAGCAGACCTGCTGCTGCTAACCCTGAATGGCCTTTAGACATAGTAACACACTTCCTTTATTTTATTACATCTCTATGACGACCACATGGCACACTCTCAAACAGCTGGGGGGATGGTCATCATCTACCTGATCATATGAGATGGATGGTGTTATAGGCTAATAGTCCAAACTAACGGACATGGGTTTAGCTGCAGTGAGACCCTTTTCCTCTAGGGGGTGCTGGTCTGACTGTGGTTAAATGTCAGTCGGCAAAAAAGAGCTGCAGTCGCTATGGTAACACTCAGGCTGGCCTAGGCCTGGTCTTCCTGCCACTGTGTTTGTTGGAATAGTGGGGAGGGACACGAGAGGAAGGGAGTAGTCCTGAGATCGCAGACTGCTTTAAGAAGAACGGCAACAACAACATTATCAGGCCGCAGGTGTAGAACATTATCTTATAACTACTCTTTAGACCAATACAACCCACACGCTACAGGAAGGGGGACAAGGGGAGAAACTACAGTACCCAGATACAGACAAATAACATTGATAGTAGTGTAAGCAGGGAGGCACACTGTACATATCTAAATAGGTAAGCTTAACAGTACTATGTAAACAATCCTAAACTATCATTAAGCTACATTTCAAAATACTTCACAGGTAATAATGTTGACAAAGACATTGAAGTCTAAAGTATCGTTTAGTGATTTTTCTGTCTGGTTTAACACTGATATGGTGTGAAGATGGAGACAGGCAGGTTGAGGGTGGGGGGGGTGGGGTCGGAGGAGGGGATAGAAAAATGTTGTTTTACCAAACCCCCGAGGATGAAGAAGACCATGAACAGGCGTCCTAGGGTGGTTTTTGCATAGACGTCCCCGTAGCCCACTGTTGACATAGTGACCATGAGCAAGTAGACACATTCCCAATAGGAAAGTGACTGGGAATTTTGGAAGTTTTCCCAAGGATCCCCTGAGTTTTCCACCTAGAAACGGGAGTGGGAAGGAGATTTGAACAGGGTAGAATGTCAGTCAGAAGCAAAAACATTGGAAGGATTTTTATCACAACCTCTGAAGCAGGTTCTAAAGGTTCATCCTATCACCAACATGGTCTTAAGAATCAATCAAACCAGCATTGCAGAGTATATATACACAGTAGCCAACAAACATGTCTTCCCGCGGATTAATACATTTCCTGTGTGGTTGAGGATGCTGTAACACTACCGAGTACCTCCTCCACTGTCGTGCCTCCAGTTCGGAACGACTGAACTGAACACGACATGGTTCTGACACTTAGGGCAGCAGTTTGCAAACAAAGGCCCTGCATACGACCTTCTCAATACAAGTTTGATTGAATCTGGCCCTGGTGAACTGATGTGCTTTCATTCTAATCTGATAAGCAGGATTTCTGGAACCTTAATATTGATCTAATGCTGCCATCTAGTGCCAGGAGGTTAGCGGTATTCACCTGCATGTTCTAATGCTGTATTGGTTGGTGTGTTACTGTACTGTTGGTTGAGTCATTGATATAAGTGTACTGACAACTTGAGCCAGCTGTTTGTAAGAAATAACAGAAAAAGTGAAAAAAGGTCAGATTTGATTAAATGATCTGTAGTTTTACTAATAAAAAGGACAGACTGTAGTTCTAATGATTGATTAAAGCGCCCCTAACTCTTCATCATCACATGGAAACACCCTCTATTGGCCGGTCCGAAGACAATCCCTAGGCCCCTCCACTCGGGTGGCAGCACATCTGAACCGGGTAGGTGGGGGCTACACGAAGACGGCGCCCACCTAGCCTTTTTAACTAACGTGCTGATTCTCAAATCAAGCCCCGGCCCCTACCCCCTAGGCCCTGCTGTGGATCTGAGAAGATCGTATAGGTTTAAGCAACATGGTAAATTGCTGCTTCACCTTGCCTTCAGATAGGCTGGGAATTTCCATATAGTTGCGGGCACTGAAAATGTTGTATTTTGGTACTGGCAGAACTATTGCCACAATGGGTGTGCAACAAAGTGCTCTATGGTATCCCAGCGATGGTTTGTCACAAAAACACCTGTAGAGCAGTGCAGGGTTTATACAAAATTAAATCTAACTTTTTAGTGCACACAACTGTATTCAATTAGTTCTGTATTGTTTACATACCAATCCGATCGTTTCGAACTTACAGGAGTGCCCAGGGGGTAGGGGGTAGGGGTTGGTCTGGGACCCTTCAGCACTCCAGATCTGCCACACATCCAGGGGGAAGGGAGGAGCTAGAGGTTGTTTTCGGACCAAGCGTTAGGAGTTCTAACCTCCCTTACTCCCCCTGTAGCCCAGCCCCCCCGCCCGGCCACTTACCAAATGTATGAATCCGGCAGCTGTTAGCCATGTGCTTATGAAGATGGAACACAGGTTCACCAGCTTGATGGAATTGCTGGGTAGAATAAGAACCATAAAAATCTCTCAAAGAGATCCAGACCAGGTAAGGGTGACAGAAAGAGAATAATGTAATGGGAGAGGTTCATCTACTGGGTCTGAGGTGGTGAGGCTAGAAAACACCAGGTTTAGGTTGTAAAGTACAGTACTGTCCTGTACATGTCCTCTCCGCTCCTGTCATTATTTTATCATTACGTCAAGTTCTGTCTTTATGTCTGGCATTGTATCCCTGTAAGATACAAAAGAAAATGTCTTTAAGTATTATTTAAAATAAAAAAAATGTAAAGACGTGCTATTCTGTTCTCTTTCTCTACGCCAGGAAATGAATGGGACTGTGGGTCTCTAGGGGGTGGGATCAGGTCAAAAACAAAAATGCACCCAAACAAACATAAAATGAATTAAGCTGAAAGGGATTATTCTATTGAACTGCTAAGGCACATTATGTCATGACATCTTTTGTGGAATGCTGTTGCCAGCACTCTACCCATCATCTTGTGTTGTTTTCCCTACATATAGTCAACAGCTACCGCGGTGTCTGTTCTTGCCCTGCTGTAATAGGGAAGGTGTCATGCTTTAGTTCAGGATCTGTCTACATTCATCACATACTCTCCTTTTTCACTTTCTATCTCTCTCCCTCCCTCTCTCCCTATCTCTCCCTTTACCTACGTTAGTGCTGAACCACAGAAAGAGAGGATCACTGTACATTACTCAACGACTCTGTGTTTACAGTGGCAACAGTCCAGCAAGGAGAGAAGAGGCACGCTGGGCCAAACAGTTATCTAGCCTCAGTGACACTTTACTGGACAGTCCTGCTATTTACCCAGCCACATGGGAAAATAGAAGTTAAATTACATAGTTATTACATAACAATTTCAGAAGACATGAGTGAGATTCATTGGAGCTACTATACAATGTGTCCTGTGTGGCTGAGTTGGGACAGCATGGTGCTTGCAAAACTATGGTTGTGGGTTCAATTCCCATGGTGGACCAGTATGAAAAAGCACAAAATGCACTGCAATCACTACTGCAAGTCGCTCTGGATAAGAATGTCTGCTAAATAGCAAAAATGTACATGTAAAATTTGTTTCAGGTGCTTGAATGAAATCATTTGTAAAAGTGATGAGGAATCCCCCTTTCCCTGCATGCTTTGAAGTTGTTACCACTTAAGTTCAAATATCTAAGTCTGGAACAGGACTGTAAAATAAAGTGTCACCACAGCGTCTTGACAAAGAGCAAACCTGAGCCGAGCTTCTATGTCAGATGGATTCTGGAGATAGTTGGTGTTTTGGCGGTAGTCCAATGAAAGCCCTAATACTTACCTTGTTTTTAAGATATTCAAAAACTGTAAAATCTCAGAGAACTGTATCAATCTCAAGGCTCTCAGGAATCTTAAACCTGAGAGAGAAAGAGAGAGAGACAGAGAGAGAGAGAGAGAGAGAGAGAGAGAGAGAGAGAGAGAGAGAGAGAGAGAGAGAGATTAATTAATGTTAATCATCATACATACTATAAAACAATGGTGTTTTACGACATCACACATCCAACATCACACAAGAGCTGACCATAGAAATTACCATAGAAATGACATGACAATACTGGACAGAACAAGAACACCTGAGAAAGTCCATGTTAGTCAAAAGATTGTCAATATATCACCAAAATATTTAGTATTTAGTATGAAATCTCATGTGGGCATTGCCCAGAATTCAGGAAATGCAAACTTTGAGTGTATTCAAGATTTTTTTTTTAAGTTTGTAATTTCCAATTTAAAATGTCAGACTTCATTTGCCCTAACGAAAAATGTATCAACCCCTACAAAAAATGTCTATACATTTCAATCTTGCTGAAGCAAACTGGCTCAAATTAAGATCCTACATCTGTACGTTAATCAAACATACAGTACTGTATTCTTCATATATACATACACTACCGTTCAAAAGTATGTGGTCACTTAGAAATGTCCTTGTTTTTGAAAGAAAAGCAACATTCTTTGTCAATTAAAATAACATCAAATTGATCAGAAATACAGTGTAGTCATTGTTAATGTTGTAAATGACTATTCTTCATATATACATACACTACCGTTCAAAAGTATGTGGTCACTTAGAAATGTCCTTGTTTTTGAAAGAAAAGCAACATTCTTTGTCAATTAAAATAACATCAAATTGATCAGAAATACAGTGTAGTCATTGTTAATGTTGTAAATGACTATTGTAGCTGGAAACGGCAGATTTTTTATGGAATATCTACATAGGCGTACAGAGGCCCATTATCAGCAACCATCACTCCTGTGTTCCAATGGCACGTTGTGTTAGCTAATCCAAGTTTATCATTGTAAAAGGCTAATTGATCATAAGAAAACCCTTTTGCAATTACGTTTGCACAGTTGAAAACTGTCGTTCTGATTAAAGAAGCAATAAAACTGGCCTTCTTTAGACTAGTTGAGTATCTGGAGCATCAGCATTTGTGGTTTTCATTACATGCTCAAAATGACCAGAAACAAAGAACGTCAACAGTGAAGAGGCGACTCTGGGATGCTGGCCTTCTAGGCAGAGTTCCTCTGTCCAGTGTTTGTGTTCTTTTGCCCATCTAAATCTTTTTTTTATTGGCCAGTCTGAGATATGGCTTTTTCTTAGAAGGCCAGCATCCTGGAGTCACCTCTTCACTGTTGACGTTGAGACTGGTGTTTTGCAGGTAGTATTTAATGAAGCTGCCATTTGAGGACTTTTGAGGCGTCTGTTTCTCAAACGAGACACTCTAATGTACTTGTCCTCTTGCTAAGTTGTGCACCAGGGCCTCCCACTCTTTCTATTCTGGTTAGAGCCAGTTTGCGCTGTTCTGTGAAGGGAGTAGTACACAGCGTTGTACAAGATCTTCAGTTTCTTGGCAATTTCTCACATGGAACAGCCTTCATTTCTCAGAACAAGAATAGACTGACAAGTTTCAGAAGAAAGGTCTTTGTTTCTGGCCATTTTGAGCCTGTAATCGAACCCACAAAAGCTGATGCTCCAGATACTCAACTAGTCTAAAGAAGGACAGTTTTATTGCTTCTTTAATCAGAACAGCAGTTTTCAGCTGTGCAAACATAAATGCAAAAGGGTTTTCTAATGATCAATTAGCCTTTTAAAATGATAAACTTGTATTAGCAAACACAACGTGCCATTGGAACACAAGAGTGATGGTTGCTGATAATAGGCCTCTGTACGCCTATGTAGATATTCCATAGAAAACTCTGCTGTTTCCAACTACAATAGTAATTTACAACATTAACAATGTCTACACTGTATTCCTGATCAATTTTATGTTATTTTAATGGTCAAAAAAGTAGCTTTTCTTTCAAAACAAGGACATTTCTAAGCGACCCCAAACTTTTGAAAGGCAGTGTACAGTAGATATACTTTGTGATTTGTAGCCTCTAAGGTGGCTATATTAGGAACACCTGCTCTTTCCATGACAGACTGACCAGGTGAATCCAGGTGAAAGCTATGATCCCTTGTTAATGTCACTTGTTAAATCCACTTCAATCAGTGTAGATGAAGGGGAGGAGACAGGTTAAAGAAGGATGTTTAAGCCTTGAGACAATTGAAACATGGATTGTGTACATGTGACTTTCAGAGGGTGAATGGGCAAGACAAAACATTTAAGTACCTTTGAAAGGGTATGGTAATAGGTGCCTGGCGCACTGGTTTGAATCAAGAACTGCAACGCAGCTGAGTTTTTTACACTCAACAGTATCCCGTGTTTATCAAGAATGGTCCACCACTTAAAGGACATCCAGCCAAGTTGGCAACAGTGGGAAGCATTGGAGTCAAAATGGGCCAGCATCCCTGTGTAAAGCTTTCAACACCTTGTAGAGTCCATTCCCCGATGAATTGGGGCTGTTCTGAGGGTGAAAGGAAAGGGGGGGAGGGGCGAGTTTGTGCCCTACATGTGTATCTGTCGGATTCCAAAATGGGCTCACCCAGAGATTAGAGACACAATGCAACACCTGCCTCAATATCAGTTTACACCAATATATTCCCTGCTCTGATTCACCGTGTGTGAATGGATGGATGGAATCATTCACACCAGTAGTGACTTAGGTTAACAGAGAAGGGCAGGCCGATGTTGACCAGATTAACTTTGAAACATTTCCTTGAAATCTAATCTCTCATGGACACACTGTACATACGTAACATGGTGTCGTAGCACCTGACCATTTGGACAAATTACGATTTTACAAAGGTTCGCATCCTCCGAATATTAGAAGGGGAGATTTGACCCACACACTGGACTGAAACATCTGTTTCGGGGGTGGAGACTTCTCAAGTCTGGTTAGTATATTTCTTTCATACATCTACCCCTAAAACGTAATCGATCGTCTGACGCAATTAACGCAAGATTTTAGTTTTTGGTATCCAAGATTACATGAAATCTAATCTCTTTGTGTTTTTAGATCTGTTTAAAGTTTCATTCATGGTGTAAACAGATACATTCTGTAAACACAAGTCTTAGTGAGGCAATTTACAGCTACCACAAGTATTTAGTATACCCGGCCCATGCAGGAATCAAATCCACAACCCAGATGCCTCAAACATGATTTTCCAACAAACTAAGCCATTCCATTGAATTCCTCCACTGCTGTTCGCTACATACTTCAGTCTTACTGACATCATCAGAGTCGTTTGTGGTGATGTCAAAATTAGGGGTGTTGTACAAAACAAAGTAATCAGCTATTGGATCAGCTCTAACCAATGGTGAATTTTCAAAACTTTGCTTTACCCATGTGTGTTCTGGCTCTGGCACAACCCATTGGTTTCTGGGACCAATCAGACAGTCTATAAAGTATTTCCATTCTAGAAATCGTAGGGGAGGTACTCAGATCCAGACTCATTGCGGAGAAGAAACTAACGAGCGTGGCGTAGCGTTTGGCCGCAGCAAGGAGTATGGGTAGCCAGGCAACCACACAGCAGGAGCAGAGTAAAGAATAAGAATCATAACCACGAGAGATTCCATTCCCTTCCCAGACCTCGGTCCTTACCGCATTTGGAGATTAACCAGATAGATGTTTGAACAGACCCCATTTTAAGCAGAACATAGTTTATACAACTAGGAATCACAGACAAGACCAGACAGTTTGACTTTGGTCCTAGATCTCTATTCTCACCCCATTTGGAGAGGAAGTGTATAGACTGTATTCTACCAGTCTTACTCCACATAGAATAACTATGGCCCTAGATCTCTATTCTCACCCCATTTGGAGAGGAAGTGTATAGACTGTATTCTACCAGTCTTACTCCACATAGAATAACTATGGCCCTAGATCTCTATTCTTACCCCATTTGGAGAGAAAGTTCAGAGAGGTCCAGAGTGCAAGATAAGGTCCCTTCTGCCTCTCCTTCTTCATAGCCACTCCACGAGGCCCCAGCCTCACCCTGTACCCTTTCTGAAACAACTCTCCACACGACTTCTTTCTCCTGAATGTGTCTCCACGGGTCTCGGGGCGAGGGGAGGCGGCACCGCGTGGACCCCGGTACATCAGGAGCTTAGTAGGGATCATCGCTATCGATCTCAGATATTTAGTTATCTATTGCAGAGTCTCCGGTAGTTTCTCTTAAGGGTCCTTGTCTTTCTGAAGAGTGGAACTAAGCTTTCATTCTTCAGAAGTCCTATTCTCTAGTTCTAAGGTCCAACGCTGTGTGTTCAAGAGTGTCTCAAAGAAAGAGATGAAGAACTGTTTCTTGAAGGAGGAAATGGATGAAAAAAGATGATTTGGAAGACAGACAAGTAGAGTTTTTCCAGGTAGAATTGCGTGCATAGAACACCCGATAAAAGGTGCAGAATCAAGTGCTGCACGTGCAGAAGAGAACACCAGACTGAGTGACAATCAGATAGACAGACAACTCCACCATGTACCTGTCTGGTACAAACTGTATCCTGGTCTGGTCTGATATAAGCTGTGACACAGTAGAGGATCTGTTAATAATCTGAGCGGCCCAAACAGATTCCCCTTCGCCCTCTCTGGTGTACCTACAGAGAGTCATGTGGATGTTTCTCCCACCAATAAGGAGCCGTGTTCAGAGGTGAGGCATTTTTAAAAGTGCCTGAACCCATCCAGGGATTTAGAGAGAGAGAGAGAGAGAGAGAGAGGGAGAGAGAGAGAGAGAGAGAGAGAGAGAGAGAGAGAGAGAGAGAGAGAGAGAGAGAGAGAGACAGAGAGAGAGAGAGAGAGAGAGAGAGAGAGAGAGAGAGAGAGAGAGAGAGAGAGAGAGAGAGAGAGAGAGAGAGAGAGAGAGAGAGAGGGGGATGAAGCAATAATCTGTATTTAATCACAAATGCCGTGCTGTCACTGGCAGATATCAGATATATGGACAGTAGTTACATGGGGATTAAGTGGAATGGCAGTTTGTATTGACATCAGCTCACAGCAATAGAACCATCTGTACTACTGAACAGGTAGCGCAGGAAAGAGGAAGCTACAGTGCTAACCATTTCCCATACCAAGAACATTGTTCCTTGTTGGGCGAGTGCAACACTGTAGGTTTCAGGGCATGTGGCGTCACTCCATGATGGCTACTAGTATGCTGACTAGCCCGCATCTGCTACACATGCAACAACACTGCAAGGATCATCACAATAATCTGTGGGTATGTGCCAAGCCCCTTCCCCTCTGTCACGTGTCACTGACAGTAGACACACACACTGGAGTCTTTTATCAATCATCAGCCTGGGGATGACCATGTTACAACAGGGATAATACCCTGTGTCCAGGCAGTCGGGATTATAACACACACACTGATAGCATGCCAGATACTGTACTAGAGTCTGTAAGCCTATTCAGAGATCAACACAGACAGTACACTACCCTCACCAGCAGAGGGCAGTAGTGATGTGGATATGGAGAGACATGGATACAAAACATTAATTGACAGTACACAGGCTCCAGAAGTAATATGGGGATATTATGTAACATGGCTTTGAATTATAATGTAGAGCTATGACAACACTGCTTATACCTTCTTCTATAATGGCATTTTGCATGTCTCCATAACGCAGAAAACAATGGATTATTTAACACTGACATCTTATTATACAGTCTAAATAGTTCCTCCTATATTTATACCGTCTATAGTTCCTCCTATATTTATACCGTCTATAGTTCCTCATATATTTACACAGTCTATATAGTTACTCATATACTTATAGTCTCGTTGCTCCTATATATATATATATATACCGTACCCTCATCCTACTCCTCCTCTGTTCCTCTGGCGATGTAGAGGTGAATCCAGGCCCTGCAGTGCCTAGCTCCACTCCTATTCCCCAGGCGCTCTCTTTTGATGACTTCTGTAACCGTAAAAGCCTTGGTTTCATGCATGTTAACATTAGAAGCTTCCTCCCTAAGTTTGATTTATTCACTGATTTAGCACACTCTGCCAACCCAGATGTTCTAGCTGTGTCTGAATCCTGGCTTAGGAAGACCATCAAAATTCTGAAATTGTCATCCCAAACTACAACATTTTCAGACAAGATAGAACTGCCAAAGGGGCGGTGTTGCAATCTACTGCAAAGATAGCCTGCAGAGTTCTGTCCTACTATCCATGTCTGTACCCAAACAATTTGAACTTCTACTTTTAAAAATCCACCTCTCTAAAAACAAGTCTTTCACTGTTGCCGCCTGCTATAGACCACCCTCTGCCCCCAGCTGTGCTCTGGACACCATATGTGAACTGATTGCCCCCCCCATCTATCTTCAGAGCTCGTGCTGCTAGGCGACCTAAACTGGGACATGCTTAACATCCCAGCCATCCTACAATCTAAGCTTGATGCCCTCAATCTCACACAAATTATCAATGAACCTACCAGATACCTCCCCAAAGCCGTAAACACGGGCACTCTCATAGATATCATCCTAACCAACTTGCCCTCTAAATACACCTCTGCTGTCTGTGGTCCTTCTGTGGCTCAGTTGGTAGAGCATGGCACTTGTAACGCCAGGGTAGTGGGTTCGATTCCCGGGACCACCCATACGTAGAATGTATGCACACATGACTGTAAGTCGCTTTGGATAAAAGCGTCAGCTAAATGGCATATATTATTATTATTATTATATTATTATTATTATTATTATTATATTATATATTATTATTATTATTATTATTATTATTATTATTATTATTATATTATTATTATTATTATTATTATATTATATTATTATTATTATTATATTATTATTATATTATTATTATTACTGTCTTCAACCAAGATCTCAGCGATCACTGCCTCATTGCCTGCATCCGTAATGGGTCAGCGGTCAAACAACCTCCACTCATCACTGTAAAACGCTCGCTGAAACACTTCAGCGAGCAGGCCTTTCTAATCGACCTGGCCGGGGTATCCTGGAAGAATATTGACCTCATCCCGTCAGTAGAGGATGCCTGGTTATTTAAAAAAAAAAGCCTTCCTAACCATCTTAAATAAGCATGCCCCATTCAAGAAATTTAGAACCAGGAACAGATATAGCCCTTGGTTCTCCCCAGACCTGACTGCCCTTAACCAAAACAAAAACATCCTATTGCGTTCTGCATTAGCATCGAACAGCCCCCATGATATGCAGCTTTTCAGGGAAGCTAGAAACCATTATACACAGGTAGTTAGAAAAGCCAAGGCTAGCCTTTTCAAGCAGAAATTTGCTTTCTGCAACACTAACTCAAAGAAGTTCTGGGACACTGTAAAGTCCATGGAGAATAAGAACACCTCCTCCCAGCTGCCCACTGCACTGAAGATAGGAAACACTGTCACCACTGATAAATCCACTGAAATTGATAATTTCAATAAGCATTTTTCTACGGCTGGCCATGCTTTCCACCTGGCTACCCCTACCCCGGTCAACAGCACTGTACCCCTCAACTCGCCAAAGCCATCCCCATTTCTCCTTCTCCCAAATCCAGTCAGCTGATGTTCTGAAAGAGCTGCAAAATCTGGACCCCTACAAATCAGCCGGGCTAGACAATCTGGACCTTTTCTTTCAAAAAATAATTCCCGAAATTGTTGCCACCCGTATTACTAGCCTGTTCAACCTCTCTTTCGTGTCGTCTGAGATTCCCAAATATTGGAAATCTTCAAAGGGGGTGACACTCTTGACCCAAACTGCTACAGACCTATATCTATCCTACCCTGCCTTTCTAAGGTCTTCGAAAGCCAAGTCAACAAACAGATTACCGACCATTTCGAATCTCACCATACCATGTCTGCTATGCAATCTGGTTTCAGAGCTGGTCATGGGTGCACCTCAGCCACGCTCAAGGTCCTAAACGATATCTTAACCGCCATCGATAAGAAACATTACTGTGCAGCCCTATTCATTGATCTGGCCAAGGCTTTTGACTCTGTCAATCACCACACCCTCATTGGCAGACTCGACAGCCTTGGTTTCTCAAATGATTGCCTCGCCTGGTTCACCAACTACTTCTCTGATAGAGTTCAGTGTGTCCAATCGGAGGGTCTGCTGTCAGGACCTCTGGCAGTCTCTATGGGGGTGCCACAGGGTTCAATTCTTGGACCGACTCTCTTCTCTGTATACATCAATGATGTCGCTCTTGCTGCTGGTGAGTCTCTGATCCACCTCTACGCAGACGACACCATTCTGTATACTTTTGGCCCTTCTTTGGACACTGTGTTAACAACCCTCCAGGCAAGCTTCAATGCCATACAACTCTCCTTCCGTGGCCTCCAATTGCTCTTAATTACAAGTAAAACTAAATGCATGCTCTTCAACCGATCGCTGCCTGCACCTGCCCAACAACTACAAATACCTAGGTGTCTGGTTAGACTGTAAACTCTCCTTCCAGACCTACATCAAACATCTCCAATCCAAAGCTAAATCTAGAATTGGCTTCCTATTTCGCAACAAAGCATCCTTCACTCATGCTGCCAAACATACCCTTGTAAAACTGACCATCCTACCAATCCTCGACTTCGGCGATGTCATTTACAAAATAGCCTCCAATACCCTACTCAACAAATTGGATGCAGTCTATCACAGTGCCATCCGTTTTGTCATCAAAGCCCCATATACTACCCACCATTGCAACCTGTATGCTCTCGTTAGCTGGCCCTCGCTTCATACTCGTCGCCAAACCCACTGGCTCCATGTCATCTACAAGACCTTGTTCAGTAAAGTCCCCCCTTATCTCAGCTCGCTGGTCACCATAGCATCATCCACCTGTAGCACGCGCTCCAGCAGGTATATCTCTCTGGTCACCCCCAAAACCAATTCTTTCTTTGGCCACCTCCACTTCCAGTTCTCTGCTGCCAATGCCTGGAACGAATACAAAAATCTCTGAAACTGGAAACACTTATTTCCCTCACTAGCTTTAAGCACCAGCTGTCAGAGCAGCTCACAGATTACTGCACCTGTACATAGCCCACCTATAATTTAGCCCAAACAACTACCTCCTCCCCTACTGTATTTATTTTATTTATCTATTTTGCTCCTTTGCACCCCATTATTTTTTTCTACTTTGCACATTCTTCCATTGCAAATCCACCATTCCAGTGTTTTACTTGCTATATTGTATTTACTTTGCCACCATGGCCTTTTTTTAACCTTTACCTCCCTTATCTCACCTTATCTGCTCACATCGTATAGACTTGTTTCTACTCTATTATTGACTGTATGTTTCAAACTGCTTTGCTTTATCTTGGCCAGGTCGCAATTGTAAATGAGAACTTGTTCTCAACTTGCCTACCTGGTTAAATAAAGGTGAAATAAAATTTAAATAAAATACAGTCTCTAGTTACTCCTATATACAGTCTATAGTTACTCCTATAGTTATACAATATATAGTTACGTCTCTAGTTACTCCTATATTTACAGAGTCTATAGAGTTACTCCTATATGTTTACAGTCTATATAGTTACTCCTATATTTATACAGTCTATAGAGTTACTCCTATATGTATACAGTCTATATAGTTACTCCTATATTTATACAGTCTATATAGTTACTCCTATATTTATACAGTCTATAGAGTTACTCCTATATGTATACAGTCTATATAGTTACTCCTATATTTATACAGTCTAGTTACTCCTATATTTATACAGTCTATAGAGTTACTCCTATATGTATACAGTCTATATAGTTACTCCTATATTTATACAGTCTAGTTACTGCTATATTTACAGTCTCTAGTTACTCCTATACTGACAGTCTAGTTACTTCTATATTTATACAGTCTATATAGTTACTCCTATATTTATACACTCTATAAACAGTAGTTACTCCTATATGTATATAGTCTCTAGTTACTCCTATATTTACAAACAGTAACTTGTATATTTACACAGTCTATATTTATATACAGTTAATTGTATATGTATACAGTCTATATAGTTACTCCTATATTTATACACTCTATAAACAGTAGTTACTCCTATATGTATATAGTCTCTAGTTACTCCTATATTTACAAACAGTAACTTGTATATTTACACAGTCTATATAGTTACTCCTATATGCATACAGTCCATATCGTTAGTCCTATATTTATACAGTCTATATAGTTACTCCTATATTTATTGTCTCTAGGTACTCCTATATTTATAGTCTCTAGTTACTCCTATGTTTAAACAGTCTATATACAGTGGGGCAAAAAAGTATTTAGTCAGCCACCAATTGTGCAAGTTCTCCCAATTAAAAAGATGAGAGAGGCCTGTAATTTTCATCATAGGTACACTTCAACTATGACAGACAAAATGAGAAAAAAAACAGAAAATCACGAATTTTTTATGAATTTATTTGCAAATTACCTTTTTAAGTTGGAGAACTTGCACAATTGGTGGCTGACTAAATACTTTTTTGCCCCACTGTAGTTACGACTATATTTATACAGTCTATATAGTTACTCCTATATTTATAGTCTCTAGTTACTCCTATATACAGTTGAAGTTGGAAGTTTACATAAACTTTAGCCAAATACATTTAAACTCAGTTTTTCACAATTCCTGACATTTAATCAGAGTAAAAATGCCCTGTATTAGGTCAGTTAGGATCACCACTTTATTTGAAGAATTTGAAATGTCAGAATAATAGTAGAGAGAATGATTTATTTCGGCTTTTATTTCTTTCATCACATTCCCAGTGTCAGGACTTCCGCCAAAGTCGTCCCTCTCCTTGTTAGGGCGGCGTTTGGCGGTCGACGTCACCGGTTTTCTAGCCATCGTCGATCCACCTTTAATTTCCCATTTGTCTTCCCACACACCTGGTTTCAATTCCATCATTACATGTTGTGTATTTAACCCTCTGTTTCCCCCCATGTCCTTGTCCGGAATTGTTTATTGTAGTGCTTGTGCACGTTATGCTGGTGTGTACCGGGTTTTGTTTACCCATTGATTTAATGTTCTGTTTACGGTGGTTTTGTTTATTAAACTGCGCCGTTGTAAATCAGTTTTTGCTCTCCTGCGCCTGACTTCTCTGCCGCCAGTACGCACAACCTACACCCAGTGGGTCAGAAGTTTACATACACTCAATTAGTATTTGGTAGCAGGCTTTTTCAGTTCTGCCCAAAAACGTTCTATAGGATTGAGGTCAAGGCTTTGTGATGGCCACTCCAATACTTTGACTTTGTTGCCACAACTTTGGAAGTATGCTTGGGGTCATTGTCCATTTGGAAGACCCATTTGTGACCAAGCTTTAATTTCCTGAATGATGCCTTGAGATATTGCTTCAATATATCGACGTAATTTTTCCGTCCTCATCATGATGCAGCAAAGCACCCCCACAACATGATGCTGCCACCCCCGTACTTCACGGTTGGGATGGTGTTCTTCGGCTTCCAAGCCTCCCCCTTTTTCCTCCAAACATAACAATGGTCATTATGGCCAAACAGTTCTATTTTTGTTTCATCAGACCAGAGGACATTTCTCAAAAAATTACGATCTTTGTCCCCATGTGCAGTTGCAAACCATAGTCTGGCTTTTTTATGACGGTTTTGGAGCAGTGGCTTCTTCCGAGCTGGAGCTAGCGAAACCCCTAGCCATAAGAAGTTAACAAGAAATTTGCGGAGTGGTTGGAGTTTTAATGACTCTAATGTATGTTAACTTACAACTTCAACTGTACACATTCTCTAGTTACTCTATACAGTCTATATAAACTCAGCAAAAAAAAAAGCGTCCTCTCACTGTCAACTGCATTTATTTTCAGCAAACTTAACATGTGTAAATATTTGTATGAACATAACAAGATTTAACAACTGAGACATAAACTGAACACGTTCCACAGACATGTGACTAACAGAAATGGAATAATGTGTCCCTGAACAAAGAGGGGGTCAAAATCAAAAGTAACAGTCAGTATTTGGTGTGGCCACCAGCTGCATTAAGTACTGCAATGCATCTCTTCCTCATGGACTGCACCAGACTTGCAAACTCTTGCTGTGAGATGTTACCCCACTCTTCTACCAAGGCACCTGCAAGTTCCCGGACATTTCTGGGGGGAATGGCCCTAGCCCTCACCCTCCAATCCAACAGGTCCCAGACGTGTTCAATGGGATTGAGATCCGGGCTCTTCGCTGGCCATGGCAGAACACTGACATTCCTGTCTTGCAGGAAATCACGCACAGAATGAGCAGTATGGCTGGTGGCATTGTTATGCTGGAGGGTCATGTCAGGAAGAGCCTGCAGGAAGGGTACCACATGAGGGAGGAGGATGTCTTCCCTGTAACGCAGAGCATTGAGATTGCCTGTAATGACAACAAGCACGGCCCGATGATGCTGTGACACACATTTATAGACTGTATAACTCTTTATGATTGACAGTCTGTCACGCCTTGGTCATTGTATCTTGTGTTTTTGTTATATGTTTGGGTAGGCCAGGGTGTGACATGGGTTTATATGTTGTATTTCATATTGGGGTTTGTATTAATTGGGAGTGTGTATTATTAGGGGTGTGTCTAGTTAGGCTTGGCTGCCTGAGGCGTCTAATTGGAGTCAGCTGAGTTGGGAACGTATTTAGGCAGCCCTGGGTGATTGTACCTGTCTTAGTGTTAGTCAGATAGGCTGTATTAGTTACTCGTTTGTTGTTTTTGTATTTTCAGTTACAGTCATTATTCTTCATTAAAAGTTAGTAACCTACGCTGCATTTGACTCTCTAGTTCATTACAGAATCACCCACCACGATTCACAGACCGAGCAGCGTGTGAACTGGCAGGAGCTAAAGGAGGACGATATGGACGGCAGAAGCAGGGATTATACGACGTGGGAAGAAATCGACAGGTGGGCGTCCGACCCAGTGCGAGTGCAGGAGCCCGCCTGGGATTCCCTACAGCAATGCGAAGAAGGCTACAGGGGAATTTCAAAGAAAAAGACAGTCTGGTTTAAACAGGCAGCGACAGCTAGCAGAAAAGGGAGAATGAATTATTTGGAGAATGGACATGGGAAGACGTGTTGGATGGTAAAGGTTGTTACACTTGGGAGGAGATACGGAAGAGAGCCTCCCATGGGAACAGGTGGAGGCACTAAGGAGAGCAGAGGCAGCGGGACTAGGAGCCGAAGATACGAGGGAACACGGTTGGCAAGGAAACCGGAAAAGCAGCCCAAAAAAATTATTTTATAGGAGACCTGCGCATACTCCCTGTGCTCAGTCTAGAGAGACCGGGCAGGCACCGTGTTATGCTATGGAGCGCACGGTGTTTCCAGTGCGGGTGCATTGCGGCACATACCAGCCCTTCCTATTGGCCGGGCTAGATTTCGAGCCAGGTAGCTTGGGCAGTGCTCAAGAGCTCCAGTTACGGTCCGGTCTATCCAGAGCCACCCTACACACCAGTCCTCCTCCCCGCACCAGGCTTCCTGTGCGTGTTCGCGCCAGTACCACCAGTTCCAGCACCACGCACCAGGCCTCCAGTGCGCCTCGCCTGTTCAGCGCAGCCAGTGCTTTTCTCCCCTCCTTAGTCTCCTGTCTGCCCAGCGCCGCCAGTCGGCCCAGCGTCACCAGTCTGCCAGGATCCGCCAGAAGTGCCAGTCTGCCCAGCGCCGCCAGAGCTAGTCTGCCCAGCGCCGCCAGTAGTCTGCCCAGCGCCGCCAGTGTCTAGTTTCCGCCCAGCGCCGCCAGTCTGCCCAGCGCCGCCAGTGCTCCCAGTCTGCCCAGCGCCGCCAGTGCTCCCAGTCTGCCCAGCCGCCAGTGCTCCCAGTCTGCCCAGTTACAGTGCTCCCAGTCTGCCCAGCGCCGCCAGTGCTCCCAGTCTGCCCAGCGCCGCCAGTGCTCCCAGTCTGCCCAGCGCCGCCAGTGCTCCCAGTCTGCCCAGCGCCGCCAGTGCTCCCAGTCTGCCCAGCGCCGCCAGTGCTCCCAGTCTGCCCAGCGCCGTTAGTCTGCCTAGCGCCGCCAGTTTCCTCCCATACAGTCTCTTCCAGATCTGCCAGACAACCAGTCTCTTCCAGATCTGCCAGACAACCAGTCTCTTCCAGATAGTCTCTTCCAGATCTGCCAGACAACCAGTCTCTTCCAGATCTGCCACAACCAGTCTCTTCCAGATCTGCCAGACAACCAGTCTCTTCCAGATCTGCCAGACAACCAGTCTCTTCCAGATCTGCCAGACAACCAGTCTCTTCCAGATCTGCCCGACAACCAGTCTCTTCCAGATCTTCAACCTAGATCTTCTAGATCGGCCAGACAACCAGGATTTACCGGAGCCTACTACCTGCCTGAGCTTCCTCTCAGTACTGAGCTTCTCTAGTTACTCCTCAGTATTTAGTTACAGTCTGTATTTATACAGTTATTCCTATATTTATACAGTCGTGTTATTCCTATATTTATACAGTCGTGTTATTCCTATATTTATACAGTCGTGTTATTCCTATATTTATACAGTCGTGTTATTCCTATATTTATACAGTCGTGTTATTCCTATATTTATACAGTCGTGTTATTCCTATATTTATACAGTCGTGTTATTCCTATATTTATACAGTCTATATAGTTACTCCTATATTTATACAGTCTATATAGTTACTCCTGTATTTATACAGTCGTGTTATTCCTATATTTATACAGTCGTGTTATTCCTATATTTATACAGTCTATATAGTTACTCCTATATTTATACAGTCTATATAGTTACTCCTATATTTATACAGTCTATATAGTTACTCCTATATTTATACAGTCTATATAGTTACTCCTATATTTATGCAGTCTCTAGTTACTCCTGTATTTACAGTCTCTAGTTACTCCTGTATTTATACAGTCTATATAGTTACTGCTGTATTTATACAGTCGTGTTATTCCTATATTTATACAGTCTATATAGTTACTCCTATATTTATACAGTCTATATAGTTACTCCTATATTTATACAGTCTATATAGTTACTCCTATATTTATGCAGTCTCTAGTTACTCCTGTATTTACAGTCTCTAGTTACTCCTGTATTTATACAGTCTATATAGTTACTGCTGTATTTATACAGTCGTGTTATTCCTATATTTATACAGTCGTGTTATTCCTATATTTATACAGTCGTGTTATTCCTATATTTATACAGTCTATATAGTTACTCCTATATTTATACAGTCTATATAGTTACTCCTATATTTATACAGTCTATATAGTTACTCCTATATTTATGCAGTCTATATAGTTACTCCTATATTTATGCAGTCTCTAGTTACTCCTGTATTTATACAGTCTATATAGTTACTGCTATATTTATACAGTCGTGTTATTCCTATATTTATACAGTCTATATATTATTCCTATATTTATACAGTCTATATAGTTACTCCTATATTTATACAGTCTATATAGTTACTCCTGTATTTACAGTCTATATAGTTACTCCTGTATTTATACAGTCTATATAGTTACTGCTATATTTATACAGTCGTGTTACTCCTATATTTATACAGTCTATATAGTTACTCCTATATTTATACAGTCTATATAGTTCCTCCTATATTTATGCAGTCTCTAGTTACTCCTGTATTTACAGTCTCTAGTTACTCCTGTATTTATACAGTCTATATAGTTACTCCTATATTTATACAGTCGTGTTATTCCTATATTTATACAGTCTATATAGTTACTCCTATATTTATACAGTCGTGTTATTCCTATATTTATACAGTCTATATAGTTACTCCTATATTTATACAGTCTATATAGTTACTCCTATATTTATACAGTCTATATAGTTACTCCTATATTTATACAGTCTATATAGTTACTCCTATATTTATACAGTCTATATAGTTACTCCTATATTTAGTCTCTAGTTACAGTTAGTTCTATATTTATACAGTCTATATAGTTACTCCTATATTTATACAGTCTATATAGTTACTCCTATACTTACAGTCTCTAGTTACTCCTGTATTTATACAGTCTCGTTACTCCTATATTTATACAGTTCTACTGTGTCATTTAAAAGCTGCCTTAACATCCTACACAAGTTCTGCTCTTTCTACGAGAGAAAGAAAGGCAGTGAAGCCCTAGCAGGACTGGAATTAATTGGGGAGAGGATGAGGGGCTTGAGAATTGGGGTCTCTGGGGCTAGCAGCTAGCTTGGCATCTTTCAAAGAGCCGTTTGTATGCTTATCCAACACAGCTTGCCTGGCTATGGCCTTCTCGCTCTCGAGGGAGAGATACCCACTTCACGTAGTTTAAGAAGATGAATTTCTTATTTCCATGTAGGAACGCTGCGTGTCTTTTTAGATTAGCTGCACGTTTCTCTACCCTCTTCATTTAAAGCCAATTTGGCAGAAGGTGAAAAACATTACTGAGAAATGCATAGAGAGGATAGTCCTCTGGTGGAGAATAAAGGAGGCTACTGAAATGTGATGTAACAATTATGATCTGCTATCACCTAGTAGTGTGTGTGTGTGTGTGTGTGTGTGTGTGTGTGTGTGTGTGTGTGTGTGTGTGTGTGTGTGTGTGTGTGTGTGTGTGTGTGTGTGTGTGTGTGTGTGTGTGTGTGTGTGTGTGTGTGTGTGTGTGTGTGTGTGTGTGTGTGTGTTGCATAGCATTTAGTCACACAGAGCGAGAAAACTGAATGAGTCCACAGGAGTTGATGTAAAACTGTGTTAACATCATCATTGTTTCCCTCTGAAACAGACGACTGGAGACAAAACACAATTAGTGAGATGGAAATAGAATTGATGTCCACTCAAGCCATTGATGGATCTTTCTATTGATTATCAGTGAAGCTTTTGCAAATTTGTCAACTACCCACTGGAGCATAACTCAATAGAGATGGATGTGGGGACATGTCACTCAGTCACCAACCTCTGGACAGATGATTCATGTTAGACCTGGAGTCTGGTGTAACACGTATCTGATACCTCTACAGTACCGTTGGAACAGTGGTATTGAAACTTGTTCAACAGAGACACATTTTTCCAGCAGAATTTCTGGGGACCACTTTTATCTCCGCAATCATTTCTTGCAACCCACCACACCCCAAATCTAATGACACAACCTTAAAATTGGTACATTTAGATTCTTTTTTTTAGAAACAACCTTCAAACCATTACATTTTCATCTCTTATCAAAATGATAAGAAACCAATAAATACATGAACTAAATGTATTTTTTAACATTTGTATGTTGTCCCAAACAATAATCTGTACTCTTAATTGAGATGTAATATCTACAGCTATATGTAACATCTAACTCTAATCCTAGAGTCTGATGTAATATCTACAGCTAACTCTAACCCTGGAGTCTGATGTAATATCTACAGCTATATGTCATATCTAACTCTAATCCTAGAGTCTGATGTAATATCTACAGCTAACTCTAACCCTAGAGTCTGATGTAATATCTACAGCTAACTCTAACCCTAGAGTCTGATGTAATATCTACAGCTAACTCTAATCCTAGAGTCTGATGTAATATCTACAGCTATATGTAATATCTAACTCTAATCCTAGAGTCTGATGTAATATCTACAGCTATATGTAATATCTAACTCTAATCCTAGAGTCTGATGTAATATCTACAGCTAACTCTAATCCTAGAGTCTGATGTAATATCTACAGCTATATGTCATATCTAACTCTAATCCTAGAGTCTGATGTAATATCTACAGCTAACTCTAACCCTGGAGTCTGATGTAATATCTACAGCTAACTCTAACCCTAGAGTCTGATGTAATATCTACAGCTAACTAACCCTAGAGTCTGATGTAATATCTACAGCTAACTCTAACCCTGGAGTCTGATGTAATATCTACAGCTAACTCTAACCCTAGAGTCTGATGTAATATCTACAGCTAACTAACCCTAGAGTCTGATGTAATATCTACAGCTAACTCTAACCCTGGAGTCTGATGTAATATCTACAGCTAACTCTAATCCTAGAGTCTGATGTAATATCTACAGCTAACTCTAACCCTGGAGTCTGATGTAATATCTACAGCTAACTCTAACCCTGGAGTCTGATGTAATATCTACAGCTAACTAACCCTGGAGTCTGATGTAACATCTACAGCTAACTCTAATCCTAGAGTCTGATGTAATATCTACAGCTAACTCTAACCCTGGAGTCTGATGTAATATCTACAGCTATATGTCATATCTAACTCTAATCCTAGAGTCTGATGTAATATCTACAGCTAACTCTAACCCTGGAGTCTGATGTAACATCTACAGCTAACTCTAACCCTAGAGTCTGATGTAATATCTACAGCTAACTCTAATCCTAGAGTCTGATGTAATATCTACAGCTATATGTAATATCTAACTCTAATCCTAGAGTCTGATGTAATATCTACAGCTAACTCTAACCCTGGAGTCTGATGTAATATCTACAGCTAACTCTAACCCTAGAGTCTGATGTAATATCTACAGCTAACTCTAACCCTAGAGTCTGATGTAATATCTACAGCTAACTAACCCTAGAGTCTGATGTAATATCTACAGCTAACTCTAACCCTGGAGTCTGATGTAATATCTACAGCTAACTCTAACCCTAGAGTCTGATGTAATATCTACAGCTAACTCTAACCCTGGAGTCTGATGTAATATCTACAGCTAACTAACCCTAGAGTCTGATGTAATATCTACAGCTAACTCTAACCCTAGAGTCTGATGTAATATCTACAGCTAACTCTAATCCTAGAGTCTGATGTAATATCTACAGCTAACTCTAACCCTAGAGTCTGATGTAATATCTACAGCTAACTCTAATCCTAGAGTCTGATGTAACATCTACAGCTAACTCTAACCCTAGAGTCTGATGTAATATCTACAGCTAACTCTAATCCTGGAGTCTGATGTAATATCTACAGCTAACTCTAACCCTAGAGTCTGATGTAATATCTACAGCTAACTCTAACCCTAGAGTCTGATGTAATATCTACAGCTAACTCTAACCCTGGAGTCTGATGTAACATCTACAGCTAACTCTAATCCTAGAGTCTGATGTAATATCTACAGCTAACTCTAACCCTAGAGTCTGATTTAACATCTACAGCTAACTCTAACCCTAGAGTCTGATGTAATATCTACCTGATAACACATCTACAGTAACAGATCAAGCATTGGACTATGAGGCTATAATTGGAATCCCTCCTGTTGTCAATCATTGTCATGTTGCTATAATTCCATACCTTCTAATTTCCTGCAGACCTGATATTTCCAGTACCAGCTCATCCTAATAATACCTTGGCCTAATACCCTGCCCCTAGTTAGAGGCCCCTCTGATATCAATCAGTTGATAACGGAGAGTTCGACATGCATGGCACTGTAGCACCGTATAGGCCAGAGTTATGGCACAGTGTTTTCTGGTGTGGACCCAGTCAATGGATTGCGTGATGCGTTGTTGTCTCTACCTTCTTGCCCTGTGCACTGTTATCTGTGCCCAATAATGTTTGTACCGTGTTTTGTGCTGCTACCATGTTGTGCTGCTGCCTTGCTGTGCTGCTGCCATGTTGATGTCATGTTGTACTGCTGCCATGTTGTTGTCATGTGTTACTGTCATACTATGTTGTTGTCATGTTGTACTGCTGCCATGTTGTTGTCATGTGTTACTGTCATACTATGTTGTTGTCATGTTGTACTGCTGCCATGTTGTTGTCATGTGTTACTGTCATACTGTGTTGTTGTCATGTTGTACTGCTGCCATGTTGTTGTCATGTGTTACTGTCATACTATGTTGTTGTCATGTTGTACTGCTGCCATGTTGTTGTCATGTGTTACTGTCATACTATGTTGTTGTCATGTTGTACTGCTGCCATGTTGTTGTCATGTGTTACTTCATCATATGTTGTTGTCATGTTGTACTGCTGCCATGTTGTTGTCATGTGTTACTGTTGTTGTTGTCATGTTGTACTGCTGCCATGTTGTTGTCATGTGTTACTGTCATACTGTGTTGTTGTCATGTTGTACTGCTGCCATGTTGTTGTCATGTGTTACTGTCATACTATGTTGTTGTCATGTTGTACTGCTGCCATGTTGTTGTCATGTGTTACTGTCATACTATGTTGTTGTCATGTTGTACTGCTGCCATGTTGTTGTCATGTGTTACTGTCATACTATGTTGTTGTCATGTTGTACTGCTGCCATGTTGTTGTCATGTGTTACTGTCATACTGTGTTGTTGTCATGTTGTACTGCTGCCATGTTGTTGTCATGTGTTACTGTCATACTATGTTGTTGTCATGTTGTACTGCTGCCATGTTGTTGTCATGTGTTACTGTCATACTATGTTGTTGTCATGTTGTACTGCTGCCATGTTGTTGTCATGTGTTTCTGTCATACTGTGTTGTTGTCATGTTGTACTGCTGCCATGTTGTTGTCATGTGTTACTGTCATACTATGTTGTTGTCATGTTGTACTGCTGCCATGTTGTTGTCATGTGTTACTGTCATACTATGTTGTTGTCATGTGTTACTGTCATACTATGTTGTTGTCATGTTGTACTGCTGCCATGTTGTTGTCATGTGTTACTGTCATACTATGTTGTTGTCATGTTGTACTGCTGCCATGTTGTTGTCATGTGTTACTGTCATACTGTGTTGTTGTCATGTTGTACTGCTGCCATGTTGTTGTCATGTGTTACTGTCATACTATGTTGTTGTCATGTTGTACTGCTGCCATGTTGTTGTCATGTGTTACTGTCATACTGTGTTGTTGTCATGTTGTACTGCTGCCATGTTGTTGTCATGTGTTACTGTCATACTATGTTGTTGTCATGTTGTACTGCTGCCATGTTGTTGTCATGTGTTACTGTCATACTATGTTGTTGTGTGTTGTTGTCATGTTGTACTGCTGCCATGTTGTTGTCATGTTACTGTTACTGTCATACTGCTGTGTTGTTGTCATGTTGTACTGCTGCCATGTTGTTGTCATGTGTTACTGTCATACTATGTTGTTGTCATGTTGTACTGCTGCCATGTTGTTGTCATGTGTTACTGTCATACTATGTTGTTGTCATGTTGTACTGCTGCCATGTTGTTGTCATGTGTTACTGTCATACTATGTTGTTGTCATGTTGTACTGCTGCCATGTTGTTGTCATGTGTTACTGTCATACTATGTTGTTGTCATGTTGTACTGCTGCCATGTTGTTGTCATGTGTTACTGTCATACTATGTTGTTGTCATGTTGTACTGCTGCCATGTTGTTGTCATGTGTTACTGTCATACTATGTTGTTGTCATGTTGTACTGCTGCCATGTTGTTGTCATGTGTTACTGTCATACTATGTTGTTGTCATGTTGTACTGCTGCCATGTTGTTGTCATGTTGTACTGCTGCCATGTTGTTGTCATGTGTTACTGTCATACTATGTTGTTGTCATGTTGTACTGCTGCCATGTTGTTGTCATGTGTTACTGTCATACTATGTTGTTGTCATGTTGTGTTATGTTGTTGTCATACTGTGTTGTTGTCATGTTGTACTGCTGCCATGTTGTTGTCATGTGTTACTGTCATACTGTGTTGTTGTCATGTTGTACTGCTGCCATGTTGTTGTCATGTGTTACTGTCATACTATGTTGTTGTCATGTTGTACTGCTGCCATGTTGTTGTCATGTGTTTCTGTCATACTGTGTTGTTGTCATGTTGTACTGCTGCCATGTTGTTGTCATGTGTTACTGTCATACTGTGTTGTTGTCATGTTGTACTGCTGCCATGTTGTTGTCATGTGTTACTGTCATACTATGTTGTTGTCATGTTGTACTGCTGCCATGTTGTTGTCATGTGTTACTGTCATACTATGTTGTTGTCATGTGTTACTGTCATACTATGTTGTTGTCATGTTGTACTGCTGCCATGTTGTTGTCATGTGTTACTGTCATACTATGTTGTTGTCATGTGTTACTGTCATACTATGTTGTTGTCATGTGTTACTGTCATACTATGTTGTTGTCATGTTGTACTGCTGCCATGTTGTTGTCATGTGTTACTGTCATACTGTGTTGTTGTCATGTGTTACTGTCATACTATGTTGTTGTCATGTGTTACTGTCATACTATGTTGTTGTCATGTGTTACTGTCATACTATGTTGTTGTCATGTTGTACTGCTGCCATGTTGTTGTCATGTGTTACTGTCATACTATGTTGTTGTCATGTGTTACTGTCATACTATGTTGTTGTCATGTGTTACTGTCATACTATGTTGTTGTCATGTGTTACTGTCATACTGTGTTGTTGTCATGTTGTACTGCTGCCATGTTGTTGTCATGTGTTACTGTCATACTATGTTGTTGTCATGTGTTACTGTCATACTATGTTGTTGTCATGTTGTACTGCTGCCATGTTGTTGTCATGTGTTACTGTCATACTATGTTGTTGTCATGTGTTACTGTCATACTGTGTTGTTGTCATGTTGTACTGCTGCCATGTTGTTGTCATGTGTTACTGTCATACTGTGTTGTTGTCATGTTGTACTGCTGCCATGTTGTTGTCATGTGTTACTGTCATACTGTGTTGTTGTCATGTTGTACTGCTGCCATGTTGTTGTCATGTGTTACTGTCATACTGTGTTGTTGTCATGTTGTACTGCTGCCATGTTGTTGTCATGTGTTACTGTCATACTATGTTGTTGTCATGTTGTACTGCTGCCATGTTGTTGTCATGTGTTACTGTCATACTATGTTGTTGTCATGTTGTACTGCTGCCATGTTGTTGTCATGTGTTACTGTCATACTATGTTGTTGTCATGTTGTACTGCTGCCATGTTGTTGTCATGTGTTACTGTCATACTATGTTGTTGTCATGTTGTACTGCTGCCATGTTGTTGTCATGTGTTTCTGTCATACTATGTTGTTGTCATGTTGTACTGCTGCCATGTTGTTGTCATGTGTTACTGTCATACTGTGTTGTTGTCATGTTGTACTGCTGCCATGTTGTTGTCATGTGTTACTGTCATACTGTGTTGTTGTCATGTTGTACTGCTGCCATGTTGTTGTCATGTGTTACTGTCATACTATGTTGTTGTCATGTTGTACTGCTGCCATGTTGTTGTCATGTGTTACTGTCATACTGTGTTGTTGTCATGTTGTACTGCTGCCATGTTGTTGTCATGTGTTACTGTCATACTATGTTGTTGTCATGTTGTACTGCTGCCATGTTGTTGTCATGTGTTACTGTCATACTATGTTGTTGTCATGTTGTACTGCTGCCATGTTGTTGTCATGTGTTACTGTCATACTATGTTGTTGTCATGTTGTACTGCTGCCATGTTGTTGTCATGTGTTACTGTCATACTATGTTGTTGTCATGTTGTACTGCTGCCATGTTGTTGTCATGTGTTACTGTCATACTGTGTTGTTGTCATGTTGTACTGCTGCCATGTTGTTGTCATGTGTTACTGTCATACTGTGTTGTTGTCATGTTGTACTGCTGCCATGTTGTTGTCATGTGTTACTGTCATACTGTGTTGTTGTCATGTTGTACTGCTGCCATGTTGTTGTCATGTGTTACTGTCATACTGTGTTGTTGTCATGTTGTACTGCTGCCATGTTGTTGTCATGTGTTACTGTCATACTATGTTGTTGTCATGTTGTACTGCTGCCATGTTGTTGTCATGTGTTACTGTCATACTGTGTTGTTGTCATGTTGTACTGCTGCCATGTTGTTGTCATGTGTTACTGTCATACTGTGTTGTTGTAGTGCTGCCATGTTGTTGTCATGTGTTACTGTCATACTGTGTTGTTGTCTTAGGTCTCTCTTTATTTGGTGTTGTTTTGTCTTTCTTGTCGTGACGTGTGTTTTGTCCTATATTTTTATTTCATTTTATTTTTAATCCCAGCCCCCATCCCCACAGGAGGCCTTTTGCCATTTGGTAGGCCGTCATTGTAAATAAAAATGTGTTCTTAACTGACTTGCCTAGTTAAATAAATGTTCAATAAAATCAATAAAGAAATGGATCGCTGGGACAGTCATAGCTGTTGCTACGTAACAAACACTTAAAACACATCAACACACAATCACACAGCAATAACCAAACACGTGGTGTGTGTGTGTGGGACCGTTTATGACCAGATGACCCTAAAATACACTGTCTGACGTACAGAACGTGTCCATCCGCCTCTACACAAACAACATGTGACGTGAGTGGGCTGTTCGGGGTGTATTCTTCTGTGTTATCTGACACATTCTCCTTCAAAGTGATTTTTTAATCTCACTGGCTTCCCCAGTATGAATAGATAAACACATACATCATTTATGAATGCATATTCATGGTGCGGAGAGGAGAATCTAGGCCATCTCAAAACAATGGCTTCCCTCCCAGTTTCCTTTTTCAACTACCTCCAGAAATAAAGAGGATGATTCAAGACTCCCTGCAGAGGAGAGCTACCTCCCAGTAAACAATTTCTGGTTACCTCTGCATTCTAAGAACGTTAGTAGGGACGTTCTGAGAATGTTAAAATGGCAACTTCTCTTTTTTTCCCCCCCTAAACACTTTATCATTATTTTTTTTTGCAATTCAAATGTAAACCAAATTTGGGACTCCATTGCAACTTTCCCTATTGTTATAGTAACATTCGCTGTTGGCTGGGCTCGGTCTTCTTTTCCATCAAACTACAGTATAATGTAGTGGGAGCGCAGAGAACGGCTAATTATAACAGAAGCCAATTTCAACCTTTTTCATCATCCTGTATAGCGAGCCAATGCTAACGATAGCGTCACCACGCTACTGCTGCATAGCCTACTGAGAAAAGTCAGCCATGATACAATCCAGGCCATTGTATGTTTCCCAGGCGGAACCTGTGGAGGGCGCTGTGCAAAGAATGTCCAATAGATGGCAACTAAGAGCTGTCATGACATTAAGTTTTCCAGGTACAATATTTTGCCATATAAATAGCTCTCTCACTGCTCCGAGTCATTGAAGAGAAATGGAGAGAAATGTAGAAGGAGAAAAAGGGTTGTCCTTACCCAGCCAGCTCCTGTTCAAGTAGACAGATACGAAGACAGGAGGAACAGTGAAGAAGTCCACCACTGAGTTGACCTCCAGCCAGAACCACAGCTTATCATTGGCTGCTATGAACTGAAGGAGAAATAGAAGGGGAACACTTCACTTAAAGCCTGCACGTATACTGTATTATGTTGATGCAGTTATTGTGTATTACAGGGGAAGGCAACTAGAATCAGCCGCAGGATGATTTTTGTCGGAACAGATCGTCAGGGGAAGGGAACATAATTATAATCATTTGTACTATGCAAATTGACCACAACTAAGCTCAAAAAGAGATTGTATTTCAAAAGAACAATTTCATACCTGGATTACTGAACATTGAGACACGATCACATGCATCTTTTTAAAAATGTTTTTGTGAGAATACTTGGAAACGGATTACCTCAATAAATAAATAAATTCCGGTTGATTTCGGTCTTTTTTGACCAAAAACAAAACTCAACAAACAAATGTTGTCGTTTATTTGTACTAAAAACTGATGTATTGGAAGACTTCTCATTGGCTGCTATGAACTGAAGGGAGACATAGAAGTAACAATTCATTGGGGTAACACATTCCTTAAAATTAATGTCGCAGGTTAAATGTGTTGCTTCTATTTCTCATTCAGTTCATAGCAGGCTGTAGGTACAATGACTTACGACGCCATCATAATGCATTTTAACAGTTATCAGGAGCATTTATGGCCACTTTACAATGTGCTATTATCTCATAAAGATCATCGCTGAATGGAAAACAGAGGTGTTAAACTTAAATCTAATTATTTTATTTTATAGAGTTCAAGTATAGTTCTTATTGTATTATTTGAACCTTGAGCATATAGCAACATAATACATGCATTTCATATACTGTATCTAAGTATAAGATGTACAGTGCATTCAGGAAGTATTCAGACCCCTTGACTTTTTCCACACTTTGTTACATTTGAGCCCTATTCAAAAATTGATTATTTTATCCCCCTCATCAATCCACACACAATACCTCATTATGACAAAGCAAAAATGTTTTTTTTATTTACATAACTTTTCAGACCCTATTTACTCAGTACTTTGTTGAAGCACCTTTGGCAGTGATTACACCCTCTGGTATTATTGGATATGACGCTACAAGCTTGGCACACCTGTTTTTGGGGAGTTTCTCCCATTCTGCTCTGTAGATCCTCTCAAATTCTGTCAGGTTGGATGGGGAGCGTCACTGCACAGCTATATTCAAATCTCTCCAGAGATGTTCGATCAGGTTCAAGTCCTGGTTCTGGCTGGGCCACTCAAGGACAATCAGAGACTCCTGCATTGTCTTGGCTGTGTGCTTAGGGTTGTTGTCCTGTTGGAAGTTGAACTTTTGCCCCAGTCTGAGGTCCTGAGCGCTCTGGAGCAGGTTTTCATCAAGGATCTATCTGTACTTGGTCCTTCTGTGGCTCAGTTGGTAGAGCATGGCGCTTGTAACGCCAGGGTAGTGGGTTCGATTCCCGGGACCACCCATACGTAGAATGTATGCACACATGACTGTAAGTCGCTTTGGATAAAAGCGTCAGCTAAATGGCATATATTATATTATTATTATTACTTTGCTCTGTTAATTTTTCTGACTAGTCTCCTAGTCCCTGCTGCTGAAAAACATCCCGACAGGATAATGCTACCACCACCATGCTTCACAGTAGGGATGGTGTCAGGTTTACTCCGGACGTGATGCTTGGCATTCAGACCGGAGTTCAAACTTGGTTTCATCAGACCAGAGAATCTTGTTTCTCATAGTATGAGAGTCCTTTAGGTGCTTTATGTCAAACTCCAAGTGGGCTGTCATGTGCCGTTTACTGAGGAGTAGCTTCCGATTGGCCATTCTACCTACCATAGAGGTCTGATTGGTAGAGTACTGCAGAGATGGTTGTCCTTCTGGAAGGTTCTCCCAGCTCTGTCAGAGTGAACATCGGTTTCTTGGTCACCTTCCTGACCTTCCTTCCCTTCTCCCCCAATTGCTCAGTTTGGCTGGGGAGCCAGCTCAGGAAGAGTCTTGGTGGTTCCAAACTTCTTCCATTTAAGAATGATGAAAGCACTGTGTTCTTGGGGACCTTCAATGCTGCATCTATGCCTCGACACAATCCTGTCTCTGAGCTCTACAGACAATTCAAGCCTTGGTTTTGATCTGACATGCACTGTCAACTGTGGGACCTTAAACAGCCTTTCCCGGATCATGTCCAATCAATTGAATGTACCACAGGTGGACTCTAATCAAGTTGTAGAAACATCTCAAGGATGATCAATGGAAACAGGATGAACCTGAGCTCAATTTCGAGTCTCATAGCAAAGGGTCTGAATACTTATGTAAATGAAGTATTTCTATTTTTCTAAAAACCTCTTCATATTGTCATTATGGGGTATTGTGTATAGATTGATGAGAAACAATGCTTATTTAATCCATTTTAGAATAAGACCGTATGATATATAATGTATTAGAGAGAATCTATCATGAACAAAAGTTGCCAGAAGCCACTAGCGCAGTCAAATAGGCTTTTTTTCTTCATTTTTCTCCCCAATTTCGTGATATCCAATTGGTAGTTACAGTCTTGTCCCATTGCTGCAACACCTGTATGGACTTGGGAGAGGCGAAGGTCTATCCTTCCCTGACATACAGCATGATGTTTGTGAATAGTCAGTGTTGTGATTCATGTGGAGTTGTGGCTGCATAAGCAGCTTAGCACTTTATTCATTCATCGAGGGTTTCAGGCAGGCTTTTTCTCCAATGGCTTTGGGCACCAAGTCAGTACTATGTCAATACAGCTCCCACCATTAGAGAGATGGGTGTGTGTGCACGTGGCGTTTATAGGGCTTTAGTACTTACCCGCAAGCCAAAGTAGAGGAGGAAGAAGACATTGAAGAACATGTCGATCTGTAACGTGAAATCTTTGTAGAAATTCTGACAGGATTCTATGGGACTGTAAAAAAGACAAAAAGAAGAAAAGGTCACATAAATATTCATACTCTATTACAATATTATAAACTGGGTGGGTCGAGCCCTGAATGTTGACTGGCTGACAGCCGTGGTATATCAGACCGATTCCACGGCTATGACGAAACATTTATTTTTACTGTTCTAATTACCTTGGTAACCAGTTTATAATAGCAATAAGGCCCCTCGGGGGTTTGTGGTATATGAGCTAATATACCACAGCTAAGGGCTGTGTCCAGGCACTGCGTGATGCGTCGTGCATTAGAATAGCCCTTAGTCGTGGTATATTGGCCATATACCACACCCCCTCTTGTCTTATTGTTAAATATATGTCACAGTCTGGGGTACCACATGTAGCCAGGGGATTTCAGAAGATGCAAACAGAACAAACCTACACACTACTGTGTAGTCCTAAGTATAGCCTAGTTAACCAGTCTTTATGTTTGCCTTATGATTAACCAGTAAGTAAGTAAGCAATACTAACCAACATGCCACTCCATAAATGGTACAATTGAGTTTTTGCATGGAAAATAAGACATCCAAATTCACCACAGTGGTTGTAAGCAACAGACATGAATATTCAATATGTGAGTTGGTTGCCTAATGGCATTTATAGGCTCATTCAGACAGTCAACAGTGAAGGACAGCATGTCCTCACAGCAAAACGAATGGCTAGTGTATTGAGAAGCCCAGTGGGAGCAAGAGAATGTGGGTTTGAATGGTTCCCAGGGGTAGAAGACTAAGAGAGAGAGAGGGGTTTGATCACCATCGTCTACTTAACATAAAACATCTTAATGGGGGGTTGTGTGAGGAATTATTATGACATGGGAACAAAGACTGCTGTTTTGATGGCTAGGTGATTTATGGGTAAGTTAAGTATGTCTTAGCAGAGCAGTCTTTAACATGGCATGAATCTTGGCCTGTGGCCAAACACATTTAAATGTGTTAATATGGAAAAAGAGTTAAAACAGCCCCTAAATGATTTAATTGAGTTAAAAGCTGTTTTTTTTTCTCCGAGATGGCCACCCAGTCAGTGGACAGAGGTTAATAGGGTTGGACCCCTCAGTAGGTTTGCCATTGATCCGGTCTGAATACACAATTATTTACACACTACTAACCCTCCGATCTTCTATAAAACTAACAGTGATGTGAAAACAAAACTCAACTATGAATCGCACAGCGAATCCATACATATATTGTGCTGAGTTGATCAACTTAAATGTACATTTGGTCCATATGGGTTTGGTGGTGTATGGTCTTGTAAGCCCCCTGAATGGACTGGACTCAGGAAATAGATTACATTTAATCAGAGATTAAAAGCACAGAACATCATTCTAATTGCCCCTAATGCTACAAGTGAAATATTTTGGCTGCCTACGCTACTCCCCCCCTCTTCATCATCATCACTAGCAACCCAGGCAGATGCTTCGTTCTACAGTGCACACAAAGTGACATGTGGCAGGCACATTCCAGAAAGTGTGCCCTCATTCCGGCTAAACACTGACCCGCCTGTCAAGGCTTTTCAATACCACAGGAAGTGCTTAAGAACATACCCCTTGATTGGCTATTTGAAAATAGCTAATCAGCGTTGAGCTAAACTGAGTGAGCTCAGCTGTGAATGCTCCTGGCGCACCCAAAAAAAAGTGGGAAGCCAGTTTGGATTTGGCTTCACACCAATCACATCACACTGGAAGCCAACCATAAATGTATACATTGTGCCCCTGGCCTGAGAGGATTGAAGTTCAACATGTAGCTACGTATAGTTGGCTGGCTAATATTAACTAGCTGGCCTGGCACATCGTTGCCCATGAAAGGAAGTTAGGCTAGTGAGCAAGAATTTTAGCCAGGTAGCCTAGGACAACAAAAACTAAAAAGCGTGTACTGTATGACAAGTCATAGACTGTTTAGGCAACATGAAAGATGACGGCATTGGTATTTCTCTATAAGTAGGGTGAGACAACATGTCTTTTCTACTTGCACACACACAGAAATCAGTACCAGGGCCAGCCACATCATATTTAGCTTATGATGATTGGACTAAATCGTTTTTCGTATCTTTTAGTTGTCACTTTATTAGACTAAGCATAGGTGATTAGATCATGTTGAAGTTGAAATGGTGCTGGAATAGTGGAGGCAGCAACTGTTTTCTTTGCAACTTGAGGTAACTCTAAATCAATAGTTGTTTAGTTAAAATGTTGGAAACATTAACTTGCTTGACCATTATGTAACTGTTTGTTACATGCAATATGTTTTGTGGACTTCACCGGACAGATGTTGCTCTCTGATTTTGTGATGAAACAAAGGTGTGATTGAATTTATTCTGCCACTGTGTCTTCTTGTTGTCTTGGCATTAGGCCTATATATCACGGTGGCAAGGCATATGAACTAACAGGTTATATGCCAAACAAAGCAATTCAAATTGTACTAGTCACATACGTCAAATACAACAGTGAAATGTTTGCTTACGAGCCCCTAACCAACAATGAAGGTTAAAATGTTCAAACGTTCATAGATGACCAGCAGGGTCAAATAATTAATAATCACAGTGGTTGTAGAGGGTGCAACAGTTCGGCACCTCAGGAGTAAATTGTCAGTTGGCTTTTCATAGCCGATCATTCAGAGTTAAAGACAGCAGGTGCGGTAGAGAGAGAGAGTTGAAAACAGCAGGACTGGGACAAGGTAGCATGTCCGGTGAAAAGGTCAGGGGTTCCATAGCCACAGGCAGAGCAGTTGAGGTGGGAAAGGCTAGTGTGGAGTGCAATAGAGATTGCATCATCTGTGGATCTGTTGGGGTGGTATGCAAATTGGAGATGTGTCATGTTTTGTCATATATTGTCTTGTCCTTGTGCTTTCCCTTCTGTTCGTTTCCCCCTGCTGGTCTTATTAGGTTCGTTCCCTTTTTCTATCCCTCTCTCTCCCCCTCCCTCTCTCTCTTCTCTCTTTCGTTCCGTTCCTGCTCCCAGCTGTTCCTCATTCTCCTAACTCACTCATTTACTTTTTTCACACCTGTTCCCTATTTTGCCCTCTGATTAGAGCCCTATTTCTCCCCTTGTTTTCCGCTTCTGTCCTTGTCGGATCCTTGTATGATGTTCGCTGTGCCGTGTCTTTGTCTCGCCCTGTCGTATCTTGTCTCCTTCAGATGCTGCGTTTGAGCAGGTGTCTGAGTCTGCTACGGTCGGTGCCTTCCCGAGGCAACCTACAGTTAATGGTCGAGTCTCCAGTCTGTCCTCGTCACTACGAGTGGATTTAAGTTTTTTATGTTTTGTTTTCTGCTCTGATTGTCCAGGAGTATTGCTTATATCCTTTACTGGAATAAAGACTCTGTTTTCGCCAAGTCGCTTTTGGGTCCTCATTCACCTGCATAACAGAAGGATCCGACCAAGAATGGACCCAGCGACTATGGATTCTCTCTACTCTACTCTCGAGTTCCAGGGAGCGATGCTTGGCAGACACGAGCAGGAATTGTCTGCTGCTCGGCATGCCGTTGAGACCCTGGCCGCTCAGGTCTCCGACCTCTCAGGACAGTATCAGTCTTCGTCTCGTGCCACCAGCTACTTCCGAGTCTCCGGAACCTAGGGTTAATAACCCACCATGTTACTCTGGGCAGCCCACTGAGTGCCGCTCCTTTCTCACCCAGTGTGATATTGTGTTCTCTCTCCAGCCCAACACATACTCAAGAGAGAGAGCTCGGATTGCCTACGTCATATCACTCCTTACTGGTCGGGCTCGGCAGTGGGGCACAGCTATCTGGGAGGCAAGCGCTGAGTGTACTAACGATTATCTGAACTTTAAAGAGGAGATGATAAGGGTTTTTGATCGTTCTGTTTTTGGGAAAGAAGCTTCCTGGTCCCTGTCTTCCCTATGTCAAGGTAATCGATCCATAACGGATTACTCTATAGAGTTTCGCACTCTTGCTGCCTCCAGTAACTGGAACGAGCAGGCGTTGCTCGCTCGTTTTCTGGAGGGACTCCACGCTAAGGTTAAGGATGAGATTCTCTCTCGGGAGGTTCCATCCAGCGTGGATTCTTTGATTGAACTCGCTATTCGCATTGAACGACGGGTAGATCTTCGTCACCGAGCTCATAGAAGAGAGCTCGCGTTAACTGTGTCCCCTCTCTCTCCGACACTACCATCTTTCCCCACTGACTCAGGTGTTGAGCCCATGCAGCTGGGGGGTATTCGCATTTCGACTAAGGAGAGGGAACGGAGAATCACCAACCGCCTCTGTCTCTATTGCGGTTCCGCTGGTCATTTGTCATTTCATGTCCAGTTAAAGGCCAGAGCTCATCAGTAAGCGGAGGGCGACTGATAAGCGCTACTAGACTGTCCTCTCCGTCAAGTACCTGTACTACCTTGCCGGTCCATCTACGCTGGACCGGATCGGCAGCTTCCTGCAGTGCATTAATAGACTCTGGGGCGGAAGGCTGTTTTATGGACGAAGCCTGGGCTCGGGAACATGACATTCCTCTCAGACAGTTAGGGGAGCCCACGGTCATGTTCGCCTTGGATGGTAGTCCTCTCCCCAGTATATTATGTGAAACACTACCTTTAACCCTCACAGTATCTGGTAACCATAGTGAGACCATTTCTTTTTTGATTTTTTGTTCACCTTTTACACCTGTTGTTTTGGGTCATCCCTGGCTAGTGAGTCATAATCCTTCTTTTGATTGGTCTAGTAATTCTATCCTTTCCTGGAACGTTTCTTGTCATGTGAAGTGTTTAATGTCTGCTATTCCTCCTGTTTCTTCTGCTCCTCTTCACAGGAGGAACCTGGTGATTTGACAGGAGTGCCGGAGGAAAATCATGATCTGCGCACGGTCTTCAGTCGGTCCAGAACCAACTCCCTTCCTCCTCACCGGTCGTATGATTGTTGTTCTGATCTCCTCAAGAAGCGTTTTGCATCCGCTCCTATCCTTGTTGCACCTGACGTCACTAAACAGTTCATTGTCGAGGTTGACGCGTCGGGGTGGGCGTGGGAGCCATTCTGTCCCAGCGCTCCGAGACTGACGATGGGGTCCACCCTTGCGCGTATTTTTCTCATCGCCTGTCGCCGTCGGAACGTAACTATGATGTGGCTAACCGCGAACTGCTCGCCATCCGTTTAGCCCTAGGCGAATGGCGACAGTGGTTGGAGGGGGCGACCGTTCCTTTTGTTGTTTGGACTGACCAAAGGAACCTTGAGTACATCCGTTCTGCCAAACGACTGAATGCGCGTCATGCTCGTTGGGCGTTGTTTTCGCTCGTTTCGAGTTCGTTATTTCTTATTGCTCGGGTACTAAGAACACCAAGCCTCATGCTTTATCCCGTCTCTTTAGTTCTTCTGTGGCTTCTACCGATCCCGAGGGGATTCTTCCTGATGGGCGTGTTGTCGGGTTGACTGTCTGTGGAATTGAGAGACAGGTTAAGCAAGCACTCACCCACACTCCGTCGCCACGCGCTTGTCCTAGTAACCTTCTTTTCGTTCCTGTCTCTACTCGTCTGGCTGTTCTTCAGTGGGCGCACTCTGCCAAGTTAGCTGGCCACCCCGGCGTTCGGGGTACGCTTGCTTCTATTCGCCAGCGGTTCTGGTGGCCTACTCAGGAGCGTGACACGCGCCGTTTCGTGGCTGCTTGTTCGGACTGCGCGCAGAATAAGTCTGGTAATTTTTTTTCTGCTTCTGCTCCTGGTCTTGCTGGGTCTCAGTCTGTCCCCAGCCACCGCATCTTTCCTGCCCTTGCTGTGTCTCAGTCTGTTCCCTGCCACCGCATCTCTCCTGGTCCTGCTCCTGCACTTGCTGTGTCTCAGTCTGTCCACAGCCACCGCCTCTCTCCTGTTCCTGGTCTTAGCCTTGCTGTGTCTCAGTCTGTCCCTAGTTGTTACTCTCCTGGCCTGTTTGGTCCTGTTTGCTCTAAAGCTTACAGTTCTCTACCCGTGTCTCATTTTTTTTTAGAGTAGTAGCCCTAGATTCCCTCTTCTTCGTCTTCCGTTACGGGCCTGAGGAGAGGAGTTGGGTTCTTTCTCGGGACGTGCTGGACCGTTTGTGATCTATGATTTCCTCCGTGGCCGCCAGTGTTCCTCCTCGAGTGCGCCAGGAGGCGCTCGGTGAGTGGGGGGGTACTGTCATGTTTTGTCATATTGTCTTGTCCTTGTGCTTTCC